>NW_028188412.1:0-25000 GCF_964204655.1 Triturus cristatus
GATCGAGACTTTGCAGTCCCTGGGTTTCAGGGATTCCTTGCATCCATCAAACAGCTCGAGTGCAAAAGTGGGGATGTAGCTCAGTGGTAGAGCGCATGCTTCGCATGTATGAGGTCCCGGGTTCAATCCCCGGCATCTCCAGGAGCCTCTGTTCCTTATCTTGGCTTTTTTCCAGAAGGCTAGCCTGCCATCATGCAGAAAGAAGAAGTTTGTCATGCAGTTGGGGTGAGAGCCCCACTTAAATAGTCAGACATTTGCTTTGGAAAAATCTTTGAACTAGGCATAGTTTGCGCATTTCAAGAAAATCGGAGAATTTTGCATTCCAAAAGAAGGAAATAAATGCCCTCTCTGAGGATCGAACTCAGGACCTTCAGATTATGAGACTGACGCGCTGCCTACTGCGCTAAGAAGGCTGTATATAGGCATCTGTACATAAGACCATGAAGATCATCCAGGTACAAGGCTGAAGGATTTTCCTGACTGACATTGTATACTGCAGAGTCGAATGGGGTGATGTGGCCGTCGGTTCAATGCAGGGTTTCCAATCATACAGTCAAACCTTGCAGAAGTGGGGATGTAGCTCAGTGGTAGAGCGCATGCTTTGCATGTATGAGGCCCCGGGTTCAATCCCCGGCATCTCCAGACTTTTGCCATGCTTACCTTGGATTTTGGGCCGAAAGCTAGGCTGGCATCATGATGAAGGAAGAGATATGTCCTCCAACCGGGATGAGGACCCCGCTTAATCTGTCAGACGTTTGCCTTGAAAAATCCCATGAAATGGGGCTATCTCATTTTTGATGATTATAGATCAAAAGAATCCTACTTGTTGAAGACATCAAAGTGATGATTCATCTTGACAACCATAATGCTTTGATGATAGAAATCTGTCGCATCTCTCTTGATCATTGGTAAGGGTTCTTCTTCTAAACCAGAGACTCTTTACAGTAGCTTTTTAGAAAAACGGAATATTTTGTTTATCTCAATCACCTTCAATCTACAGATTTTTCCGTTCTCTTTCCTTTTGAAAATGCATCCAAAATGCACGTTCTTGATGCTGGGTGCGTAGTAATGACTCCCATAACTTTCTGTCATTTCTTTCATGGTTCCGCGCAGCCATCCATTTGCCACCAATGCTGCCCAAGGTCTTTGTATCAAAGTTCCTTTCCTTTCTGTAAAATTGAAATTTGGAGCACCCCTGCTTATCCCCAAGCCAAGACAGAACATGAACTTTGGTCTGAAATCCTCCTTTGGGGTGATAAGACGTACCTTACAGTGTGCTCTAAGAACTGGGTGACTTTGAGAGGGAGCTGCAGGTAATGTTCATGATTTTCATCGATCTGCTCCTGATCCCCACCCCCACAACCTTTCTTGAGCGAGAGATAATTACAGCGCTGAAAGATACTTCAGCCACTCCTTCGATAGCTCAGTTGGTAGAGCGGAGGACTGTAGCATAAAGTCAGACATCCTTAGGTCGCTGGTTCAAATCCGGCTCGAAGGATTTTTTGCTTCGATTTCCATATCTTTCACTTTTATTCAAACAATACCTTCCATTGATTATGATCGAGACTTTGCAGTCCCTGGGTTTCAGGGGATTCCTTGCATCCATCAAACAGCTCGAGTGCAAAAGTGGGGATGTAGCTCAGTGGTAGAGCGCATGCTTCGCATGTATGAGGTCCCGGGTTCAATCCCCGGCATCTCCAGGAGCCTCTGTTCCTTATCTTGGCTTTTTTCCAGAAGGCTAGCCTGCCATCATGCAGAAAGAAGAAGTTTGTCATGCAGTTGGGGTGAGAGCCCCACTTAAATAGTCAGACATTTGCTTTGGAAAAATCTTTGAACTAGGCATAGTTTGCGCATTTCAAGAAAATCGGAGAATTTTGCATTCCAAAAGAAGGAAATAAATGCCCTCTCTGAGGATCGAACTCAGGACCTTCAGATTATGAGACTGACGCGCTGCCTACTGCGCTAAGAAGGCTGTATATAGGCATCTGTACATAAGACCATGAAGATCATCCAGGTACAAGGCTGAAGGATTTTCCTGACTGACATTGTATACTGCAGAGTCGAATGGGGTGATGTGGCCGTCGGTTCAATGCAGGGTTTCCAATCATACAGTCAAACCTTGCAGAAGTGGGGATGTAGCTCAGTGGTAGAGCGCATGCTTTGCATGTATGAGGCCCCGGGTTCAATCCCCGGCATCTCCAGACTTTTGCCATGCTTACCTTGGATTTTGGGCCGAAAGCTAGGCTGGCATCATGATGAAGGAAGAGATATGTCCTCCAACCGGGATGAGGACCCCGCTTAATCTGTCAGACGTTTGCCTTGAAAAATCCCATGAAATGGGGCTATCTCATTTTTGATGATTATAGATCAAAAGAATCCTACTTGTTGAAGACATCAAAGTGATGATTCATCTTGACAACCATAATGCTTTGATGATAGAAATCTGTCGCATCTCTCTTGATCATTGGTAAGGGTTCTTCTTCTAAACCAGAGACTCTTTACAGTAGCTTTTAGAAAAACGGAATATTTTGTTTATCTCAATCACCTTCAATCTACAGATTTTTCCGTTCTCTTTCCTTTTGAAAATGCATCCAAAATGCACGTTCTTGATGCTGGGTGCGTAGTAATGACTCCCATAACTTTCTGTCATTTCTTTCATGGTTCCGCGCAGCCATCCATTTGCCACCAATGCTGCCCAAGGTCTTTGTATCAAAGTTCCTTTCCTTTCTGTAAAATTGAAATTTGGAGCACCCCTGCTTATCCCCAAGCCAAGACAGAACATGAACTTTGGTCTGAAATCCTCCTTTGGGGTGATAAGACGTACCTTACAGTGTGCTCTAAGAACTGGTGACTTTGAGAGGGAGCTGCAGGTAATGTTCATGATTTTCATCGATCTGCTCCTGATCCCCACCCCCACAACCTTTCTTGAGCGAGAGATAATTACAGCGCTGAAAGATACTTCAGCCACTCCTTCGATAGCTCAGTTGGTAGAGCGGAGGACTGTAGCATAAAGTCAGACATCCTTAGGTCGCTGGTTCAAATCCGGCTCGAAGGATTTTTTGCTTCGATTTCCATATATTTCACTTTTATTCAAACAATACCTTCCATTGATTATGATCGAGACTTTGCAGTCCCTGGGTTTCAGGGATTCCTTGCATCCATCAAACAGCTCGAGGGCAAAAGTGGGGATGTAGCTCAGTGGTAGAGCGCATGCTTCGCATGTATGAGGTCCCGGGTTCAATCCCCGGCATCTCCAGGAGCCTCTGTTCCTTATCTTGGCTTTTTTCCAGAAGGCTAGCCTGCCATCATGCAGAAAGAAGAAGTTTGTCATGCAGTTGGGGTGAGAGCCCCACTTAAATAGTCAGACATTTGCTTTGGAAAAATCTTTGAACTAGGCATAGTTTGCGCATTTCAAGAAAATCGGAGAATTTTGCATTCCAAAAGAAGGAAATAAATGCCCTCTCTGAGGATCGAACTCAGGACCTTCAGATTATGAGACTGACGCGCTGCCTACTGCGCTAAGAAGGCTGTATATAGGCATCTGTACATAAGACCATGAAGATCATCCAGGTACAAGGCTGAAGGATTTTCCTGACTGACATTGTATACTGCAGAGTCGAATGGGGTGATGTGGCCGTCGGTTCAATGCAGGGTTTCCAATCATACAGTCAAACCTTGCAGAAGTGGGGATGTAGCTCAGTGGTAGAGCGCATGCTTTGCATGTATGAGGCCCCGGGTTCAATCCCCGGCATCTCCAGACTTTTGCCATGCTTACCTTGGATTTTGGGCCGAAAGCTAGGCTGGCATCATGATGAAGGAAGAGATATGTCCTCCAACCGGGATGAGGACCCCGCTTAATCTGTCAGACGTTTGCCTTGAAAAATCCCATGAAATGGGGCTATCTCATTTTTGATGATTATAGATCAAAAGAATCCTACTTGTTGAAGACATCAAAGTGATGATTCATCTTGACAACCATAATGCTTTGATGATAGAAATCTGTCGCATCTCTCTTGATCATTGGTAAGGGTTCTTCTTCTAAACCAGAGACTCTTTACAGTAGCTTTTAGAAAAACGGAATATTTTGTTTATCTCAATCACCTTCAATCTACAGATTTTTCCGTTCTCTTTCCTTTTGAAAATGCATCCAAAATGCACGTTCTTGATGCTGGGTGCGTAGTAATGACTCCCATAACTTTCTGTCATTTCTTTCATGGTTCCGCGCAGCCATCCATTTGCCACCAATGCTGCCCAAGGTCTTTGTATCAAAGTTCCTTTCCTTTCTGTAAAATTGAAATTTGGAGCACCCCTGCTTATCCCCAAGCCAAGACAGAACATGAACTTTGGTCTGAAATCCTCCTTTGGGGTGATAAGACGTACCTTACAGTGTGCTCTAAGAACTGGTGACTTTGAGAGGGAGCTGCAGGTAATGTTCATGATTTTCATCGATCTGCTCCTGATCCCCACCCCCACAACCTTTCTTGAGCGAGAGATAATTACAGCGCTGAAAGATACTTCAGCCACTCCTTCGATAGCTCAGTTGGTAGAGCGGAGGACTGTAGCATAAAGTCAGACATCCTTAGGTCGCTGGTTCAAATCCGGCTCGAAGGATTTTTTGCTTCGATTTCCATATCTTTCACTTTTATTCAAACAATACCTTCCATTGATTATGATCGAGACTTTGCAGTCCCTGGGTTTCAGGGATTCCTTGCATCCATCAAACAGCTCGAGTGCAAAAGTGGGGATGTAGCTCAGTGGTAGAGCGCATGCTTCGCATGTATGAGGTCCCGGGTTCAATCCCCGGCATCTCCAGGAGCCTCTGTTCCTTATCTTGGCTTTTTTCCAGAAGGCTAGCCTGCCATCATGCAGAAAGAAGAAGTTTGTCATGCAGTTGGGGTGAGAGCCCCACTTAAATAGTCAGACATTTGCTTTGGAAAAATCTTTGAACTAGGCATAGTTTGCGCATTTCAAGAAAATCGGAGAATTTTGCATTCCAAAAGAAGGAAATAAATGCCCTCTCTGAGGATCGAACTCAGGACCTTCAGATTATGAGACTGACGCGCTGCCTACTGCGCTAAGAAGGCTGTATATAGGCATCTGTACATAAGACCATGAAGATCATCCAGGTACAAGGCTGAAGGATTTTCCTGACTGACATTGTATACTGCAGAGTCGAATGGGGTGATGTGGCCGTCGGTTCAATGCAGGGTTTCCAATCATACAGTCAAACCTTGCAGAAGTGGGGATGTAGCTCAGTGGTAGAGCGCATGCTTTGCATGTATGAGGCCCCGGGTTCAATCCCCGGCATCTCCAGACTTTTGCCATGCTTACCTTGGATTTTGGGCCGAAAGCTAGGCTGGCATCATGATGAAGGAAGAGATATGTCCTCCAACCGGGATGAGGACCCCGCTTAATCTGTCAGACGTTTGCCTTGAAAAATCCCATGAAATGGGGCTATCTCATTTTTGATGATTATAGATCAAAAGAATCCTACTTGTTGAAGACATCAAAGTGATGATTCATCTTGACAACCATAATGCTTTGATGATAGAAATCTGTCGCATCTCTCTTGATCATTGGTAAGGGTTCTTCTTCTAAACCAGAGACTCTTTACAGTAGCTTTTAGAAAAACGGAATATTTTGTTTATCTCAATCACCTTCAATCTACAGATTTTTCCGTTCTCTTTCCTTTTGAAAATGCATCCAAAATGCACGTTCTTGATGCTGGGTGCGTAGTAATGACTCCCATAACTTTCTGTCATTTCTTTCATGGTTCCGCGCAGCCATCCATTTGCCACCAATGCTGCCCAAGGTCTTTGTATCAAAGTTCCTTTCCTTTCTGTAAAATTGAAATTTGGAGCACCCCTGCTTATCCCCAAGCCAAGACAGAACATGAACTTTGGTCTGAAATCCTCCTTTGGGGTGATAAGACGTACCTTACAGTGTGCTCTAAGAACTGGTGACTTTGAGAGGGAGCTGCAGGTAATGTTCATGATTTTCATCGATCTGCTCCTGATCCCCACCCCCACAACCTTTCTTGAGCGAGAGATAATTACAGCGCTGAAAGATACTTCAGCCACTCCTTCGATAGCTCAGTTGGTAGAGCGGAGGACTGTAGCATAAAGTCAGACATCCTTAGGTCGCTGGTTCAAATCCGGCTCGAAGGATTTTTTGCTTCGATTTCCATATCTTTCACTTTTATTCAAACAATACCTTCCATTGATTATGATCGAGACTTTGCAGTCCCTGGGTTTCAGGGATTCCTTGCATCCATCAAACAGCTCGAGGGCAAAAGTGGGGATGTAGCTCAGTGGTAGAGCGCATGCTTCGCATGTATGAGGTCCCGGGTTCAATCCCCGGCATCTCCAGGAGCCTCTGTTCCTTATCTTGGCTTTTTTCCAGAAGGCTAGCCTGCCATCATGCAGAAAGAAGAAGTTTGTCATGCAGTTGGGGTGAGAGCCCCACTTAAATAGTCAGACATTTGCTTTGGAAAAATCTTTGAACTAGGCATAGTTTGCGCATTTCAAGAAAATCGGAGAATTTTGCATTCCAAAAGAAGGAAATAAATGCCCTCTCTGAGGATCGAACTCAGGACCTTCAGATTATGAGACTGACGCGCTGCCTACTGCGCTAAGAAGGCTGTATATAGGCATCTGTACATAAGACCATGAAGATCATCCAGGTACAAGGCTGAAGGATTTTCCTGACTGACATTGTATACTGCAGAGTCGAATGGGGTGATGTGGCCGTCGGTTCAATGCAGGGTTTCCAATCATACAGTCAAACCTTGCAGAAGTGGGGATGTAGCTCAGTGGTAGAGCGCATGCTTTGCATGTATGAGGCCCCGGGTTCAATCCCCGGCATCTCCAGACTTTTGCCATGCTTACCTTGGATTTTGGGCCGAAAGCTAGGCTGGCATCATGATGAAGGAAGAGATATGTCCTCCAACCGGGATGAGGACCCCGCTTAATCTGTCAGACGTTTGCCTTGAAAAATCCCATGAAATGGGGCTATCTCATTTTTGATGATTATAGATCAAAAGAATCCTACTTGTTGAAGACATCAAAGTGATGATTCATCTTGACAACCATAATGCTTTGATGATAGAAATCTGTCGCATCTCTCTTGATCATTGGTAAGGGTTCTTCTTCTAAACCAGAGACTCTTTACAGTAGCTTTTAGAAAAACGGAATATTTTGTTTATCTCAATCACCTTCAATCTACAGATTTTTCCGTTCTCTTTCCTTTTGAAAATGCATCCAAAATGCACGTTCTTGATGCTGGGTGCGTAGTAATGACTCCCATAACTTTCTGTCATTTCTTTCATGGTTCCGCGCAGCCATCCATTTGCCACCAATGCTGCCCAAGGTCTTTGTATCAAAGTTCCTTTCCTTTCTGTAAAATTGAAATTTGGAGCACCCCTGCTTATCCCCAAGCCAAGACAGAACATGAACTTTGGTCTGAAATCCTCCTTTGGGGTGATAAGACGTACCTTACAGTGTGCTCTAAGAACTGGTGACTTTGAGAGGGAGCTGCAGGTAATGTTCATGATTTTCATCGATCTGCTCCTGATCCCCACCCCCACAACCTTTCTTGAGCGAGAGATAATTACAGCGCTGAAAGATACTTCAGCCACTCCTTCGATAGCTCAGTTGGTAGAGCGGAGGACTGTAGCATAAAGTCAGACATCCTTAGGTCGCTGGTTCAAATCCGGCTCGAAGGATTTTTTGCTTCGATTTCCATATCTTTCACTTTTATTCAAACAATACCTTCCATTGATTATGATCGAGACTTTGCAGTCCCTGGGTTTCAGGGATTCCTTGCATCCATCAAACAGCTCGAGTGCAAAAGTGGGGATGTAGCTCAGTGGTAGAGCGCATGCTTCGCATGTATGAGGTCCCGGGTTCAATCCCCGGCATCTCCAGGAGCCTCTGTTCCTTATCTTGGCTTTTTTCCAGAAGGCTAGCCTGCCATCATGCAGAAAGAAGAAGTTTGTCATGCAGTTGGGGTGAGAGCCCCACTTAAATAGTCAGACATTTGCTTTGGAAAAATCTTTGAACTAGGCATAGTTTGCGCATTTCAAGAAAATCGGAGAATTTTGCATTCCAAAAGAAGGAAATAAATGCCCTCTCTGAGGATCGAACTCAGGACCTTCAGATTATGAGACTGACGCGCTGCCTACTGCGCTAAGAAGGCTGTATATAGGCATCTGTACATAAGACCATGAAGATCATCCAGGTACAAGGCTGAAGGATTTTCCTGACTGACATTGTATACTGCAGAGTCGAATGGGGTGATGTGGCCGTCGGTTCAATGCAGGGTTTCCAATCATACAGTCAAACCTTGCAGAAGTGGGGATGTAGCTCAGTGGTAGAGCGCATGCTTTGCATGTATGAGGCCCCGGGTTCAATCCCCGGCATCTCCAGACTTTTGCCATGCTTACCTTGGATTTTGGGCCGAAAGCTAGGCTGGCATCATGATGAAGGAAGAGATATGTCCTCCAACCGGGATGAGGACCCCGCTTAATCTGTCAGACGTTTGCCTTGAAAAATCCCATGAAATGGGGCTATCTCATTTTTGATGATTATAGATCAAAAGAATCCTACTTGTTGAAGACATCAAAGTGATGATTCATCTTGACAACCATAATGCTTTGATGATAGAAATCTGTCGCATCTCTCTTGATCATTGGTAAGGGTTCTTCTTCTAAACCAGAGACTCTTTACAGTAGCTTTTAGAAAAACGGAATATTTTGTTTATCTCAATCACCTTCAATCTACAGATTTTTCCGTTCTCTTTCCTTTTGAAAATGCATCCAAAATGCACGTTCTTGATGCTGGGTGCGTAGTAATGACTCCCATAACTTTCTGTCATTTCTTTCATGGTTCCGCGCAGCCATCCATTTGCCACCAATGCTGCCCAAGGTCTTTGTATCAAAGTTCCTTTCCTTTCTGTAAAATTGAAATTTGGAGCACCCCTGCTTATCCCCAAGCCAAGACAGAACATGAACTTTGGTCTGAAATCCTCCTTTGGGGTGATAAGACGTACCTTACAGTGTGCTCTAAGAACTGGTGACTTTGAGAGGGAGCTGCAGGTAATGTTCATGATTTTCATCGATCTGCTCCTGATCCCCACCCCCACAACCTTTCTTGAGCGAGAGATAATTACAGCGCTGAAAGATACTTCAGCCACTCCTTCGATAGCTCAGTTGGTAGAGCGGAGGACTGTAGCATAAAGTCAGACATCCTTAGGTCGCTGGTTCAAATCCGGCTCGAAGGATTTTTTGCTTCGATTTCCATATATTTCACTTTTATTCAAACAATACCTTCCATTGATTATGATCGAGACTTTGCAGTCCCTGGGTTTCAGGGATTCCTTGCATCCATCAAACAGCTCGAGGGCAAAAGTGGGGATGTAGCTCAGTGGTAGAGCGCATGCTTCGCATGTATGAGGTCCCGGGTTCAATCCCCGGCATCTCCAGGAGCCTCTGTTCCTTATCTTGGCTTTTTTCCAGAAGGCTAGCCTGCCATCATGCAGAAAGAAGAAGTTTGTCATGCAGTTGGGGTGAGAGCCCCACTTAAATAGTCAGACATTTGCTTTGGAAAAATCTTTGAACTAGGCATAGTTTGCGCATTTCAAGAAAATCGGAGAATTTTGCATTCCAAAAGAAGGAAATAAATGCCCTCTCTGAGGATCGAACTCAGGACCTTCAGATTATGAGACTGACGCGCTGCCTACTGCGCTAAGAAGACTGTATATAGGCATCTGTACATAAGACCATGAAGATCATCCAGGTACAAGGCTGAAGGATTTTCCTGACTGACATTGTATACTGCAGAGTCGAATGGGGTGATGTGGCCGTCGGTTCAATGCAGGGTTTCCAATCATACAGTCAAACCTTGCAGAAGTGGGGATGTAGCTCAGTGGTAGAGCGCATGCTTTGCATGTATGAGGCCCCGGGTTCAATCCCCGGCATCTCCAGACTTTTGCCATGCTTACCTTGGATTTTGGGCCGAAAGCTAGGCTGGCATCATGATGAAGGAAGAGATATGTCCTCCAACCGGGATGAGGACCCCGCTTAATCTGTCAGACGTTTGCCTTGAAAAATCCCATGAAATGGGGCTATCTCATTTTTGATGATTATAGATCAAAAGAATCCTACTTGTTGAAGACATCAAAGTGATGATTCATCTTGACAACCATAATGCTTTGATGATAGAAATCTGTCGCATCTCTCTTGATCATTGGTAAGGGTTCTTCTTCTAAACCAGAGACTCTTTACAGTAGCTTTTAGAAAAACGGAATATTTTGTTTATCTCAATCACCTTCAATCTACAGATTTTTCCGTTCTCTTTCCTTTTGAAAATGCATCCAAAATGCACGTTCTTGATGCTGGGTGCGTAGTAATGACTCCCATAACTTTCTGTCATTTCTTTCATGGTTCCGCGCAGCCATCCATTTGCCACCAATGCTGCCCAAGGTCTTTGTATCAAAGTTCCTTTCCTTTCTGTAAAATTGAAATTTGGAGCACCCCTGCTTATCCCCAAGCCAAGACAGAACATGAACTTTGGTCTGAAATCCTCCTTTGGGGTGATAAGACGTACCTTACAGTGTGCTCTAAGAACTGGTGACTTTGAGAGGGAGCTGCAGGTAATGTTCATGATTTTCATCGATCTGCTCCTGATCCCCACCCCCACAACCTTTCTTGAGCGAGAGATAATTACAGCGCTGAAAGATACTTCAGCCACTCCTTCGATAGCTCAGTTGGTAGAGCGGAGGACTGTAGCATAAAGTCAGACATCCTTAGGTCGCTGGTTCAAATCCGGCTCGAAGGATTTTTTGCTTCGATTTCCATATCTTTCACTTTTATTCAAACAATACCTTCCATTGATTATGATCGAGACTTTGCAGTCCCTGGGTTTCAGGGATTCCTTGCATCCATCAAACAGCTCGAGTGCAAAAGTGGGGATGTAGCTCAGTGGTAGAGCGCATGCTTCGCATGTATGAGGTCCCGGGTTCAATCCCCGGCATCTCCAGGAGCCTCTGTTCCTTATCTTGGCTTTTTTCCAGAAGGCTAGCCTGCCATCATGCAGAAAGAAGAAGTTTGTCATGCAGTTGGGGTGAGAGCCCCACTTAAATAGTCAGACATTTGCTTTGGAAAAATCTTTGAACTAGGCATAGTTTGCGCATTTCAAGAAAATCGGAGAATTTTGCATTCCAAAAGAAGGAAATAAATGCCCTCTCTGAGGATCGAACTCAGGACCTTCAGATTATGAGACTGACGCGCTGCCTACTGCGCTAAGAAGGCTGTATATAGGCATCTGTACATAAGACCATGAAGATCATCCAGGTACAAGGCTGAAGGATTTTCCTGACTGACATTGTATACTGCAGAGTCGAATGGGGTGATGTGGCCGTCGGTTCAATGCAGGGTTTCCAATCATACAGTCAAACCTTGCAGAAGTGGGGATGTAGCTCAGTGGTAGAGCGCATGCTTTGCATGTATGAGGCCCCGGGTTCAATCCCCGGCATCTCCAGACTTTTGCCATGCTTACCTTGGATTTTGGGCCGAAAGCTAGGCTGGCATCATGATGAAGGAAGAGATATGTCCTCCAACCGGGATGAGGACCCCGCTTAATCTGTCAGACGTTTGCCTTGAAAAATCCCATGAAATGGGGCTATCTCATTTTTGATGATTATAGATCAAAAGAATCCTACTTGTTGAAGACATCAAAGTGATGATTCATCTTGACAACCATAATGCTTTGATGATAGAAATCTGTCGCATCTCTCTTGATCATTGGTAAGGGTTCTTCTTCTAAACCAGAGACTCTTTACAGTAGCTTTTAGAAAAACGGAATATTTTGTTTATCTCAATCACCTTCAATCTACAGATTTTTCCGTTCTCTTTCCTTTTGAAAATGCATCCAAAATGCACGTTCTTGATGCTGGGTGCGTAGTAATGACTCCCATAACTTTCTGTCATTTCTTTCATGGTTCCGCGCAGCCATCCATTTGCCACCAATGCTGCCCAAGGTCTTTGTATCAAAGTTCCTTTCCTTTCTGTAAAATTGAAATTTGGAGCACCCCTGCTTATCCCCAAGCCAAGACAGAACATGAACTTTGGTCTGAAATCCTCCTTTGGGGTGATAAGACGTACCTTACAGTGTGCTCTAAGAACTGGTGACTTTGAGAGGGAGCTGCAGGTAATGTTCATGATTTTCATCGATCTGCTCCTGATCCCCACCCCCACAACCTTTCTTGAGCGAGAGATAATTACAGCGCTGAAAGATACTTCAGCCACTCCTTCGATAGCTCAGTTGGTAGAGCGGAGGACTGTAGCATAAAGTCAGACATCCTTAGGTCGCTGGTTCAAATCCGGCTCGAAGGATTTTTTGCTTCGATTTCCATATCTTTCACTTTTATTCAAACAATACCTTCCATTGATTATGATCGAGACTTTGCAGTCCCTGGGTTTCAGGGATTCCTTGCATCCATCAAACAGCTCGAGTGCAAAAGTGGGGATGTAGCTCAGTGGTAGAGCGCATGCTTCGCATGTATGAGGTCCCGGGTTCAATCCCCGGCATCTCCAGGAGCCTCTGTTCCTTATCTTGGCTTTTTTCCAGAAGGCTAGCCTGCCATCATGCAGAAAGAAGAAGTTTGTCATGCAGTTGGGGTGAGAGCCCCACTTAAATAGTCAGACATTTGCTTTGGAAAAATCTTTGAACTAGGCATAGTTTGCGCATTTCAAGAAAATCGGAGAATTTTGCATTCCAAAAGAAGGAAATAAATGCCCTCTCTGAGGATCGAACTCAGGACCTTCAGATTATGAGACTGACGCGCTGCCTACTGCGCTAAGAAGGCTGTATATAGGCATCTGTACATAAGACCATGAAGATCATCCAGGTACAAGGCTGAAGGATTTTCCTGACTGACATTGTATACTGCAGAGTCGAATGGGGTGATGTGGCCGTCGGTTCAATGCAGGGTTTCCAATCATACAGTCAAACCTTGCAGAAGTGGGGATGTAGCTCAGTGGTAGAGCGCATGCTTTGCATGTATGAGGCCCCGGGTTCAATCCCCGGCATCTCCAGACTTTTGCCATGCTTACCTTGGATTTTGGGCCGAAAGCTAGGCTGGCATCATGATGAAGGAAGAGATATGTCCTCCAACCGGGATGAGGACCCCGCTTAATCTGTCAGACGTTTGCCTTGAAAAATCCCATGAAATGGGGCTATCTCATTTTTGATGATTATAGATCAAAAGAATCCTACTTGTTGAAGACATCAAAGTGATGATTCATCTTGACAACCATAATGCTTTGATGATAGAAATCTGTCGCATCTCTCTTGATCATTGGTAAGGGTTCTTCTTCTAAACCAGAGACTCTTTACAGTAGCTTTTAGAAAAACGGAATATTTTGTTTATCTCAATCACCTTCAATCTACAGATTTTTCCGTTCTCTTTCCTTTTGAAAATGCATCCAAAATGCACGTTCTTGATGCTGGGTGCGTAGTAATGACTCCCATAACTTTCTGTCATTTCTTTCATGGTTCCGCGCAGCCATCCATTTGCCACCAATGCTGCCCAAGGTCTTTGTATCAAAGTTCCTTTCCTTTCTGTAAAATTGAAATTTGGAGCACCCCTGCTTATCCCCAAGCCAAGACAGAACATGAACTTTGGTCTGAAATCCTCCTTTGGGGTGATAAGACGTACCTTACAGTGTGCTCTAAGAACTGGTGACTTTGAGAGGGAGCTGCAGGTAATGTTCATGATTTTCATCGATCTGCTCCTGATCCCCACCCCCACAACCTTTCTTGAGCGAGAGATAATTACAGCGCTGAAAGATACTTCAGCCACTCCTTCGATAGCTCAGTTGGTAGAGCGGAGGACTGTAGCATAAAGTCAGACATCCTTAGGTCGCTGGTTCAAATCCGGCTCGAAGGATTTTTTGCTTCGATTTCCATATATTTCACTTTTATTCAAACAATACCTTCCATTGATTATGATCGAGACTTTGCAGTCCCTGGGTTTCAGGGATTCCTTGCATCCATCAAACAGCTCGAGGGCAAAAGTGGGGATGTAGCTCAGTGGTAGAGCGCATGCTTCGCATGTATGAGGTCCCGGGTTCAATCCCCGGCATCTCCAGGAGCCTCTGTTCCTTATCTTGGCTTTTTTCCAGAAGGCTAGCCTGCCATCATGCAGAAAGAAGAAGTTTGTCATGCAGTTGGGGTGAGAGCCCCACTTAAATAGTCAGACATTTGCTTTGGAAAAATCTTTGAACTAGGCATAGTTTGCGCATTTCAAGAAAATCGGAGAATTTTGCATTCCAAAAGAAGGAAATAAATGCCCTCTCTGAGGATCGAACTCAGGACCTTCAGATTATGAGACTGACGCGCTGCCTACTGCGCTAAGAAGGCTGTATATAGGCATCTGTACATAAGACCATGAAGATCATCCAGGTACAAGGCTGAAGGATTTTCCTGACTGACATTGTATACTGCAGAGTCGAATGGGGTGATGTGGCCGTCGGTTCAATGCAGGGTTTCCAATCATACAGTCAAACCTTGCAGAAGTGGGGATGTAGCTCAGTGGTAGAGCGCATGCTTTGCATGTATGAGGCCCCGGGTTCAATCCCCGGCATCTCCAGACTTTTGCCATGCTTACCTTGGATTTTGGGCCGAAAGCTAGGCTGGCATCATGATGAAGGAAGAGATATGTCCTCCAACCGGGATGAGGACCCCGCTTAATCTGTCAGACGTTTGCCTTGAAAAATCCCATGAAATGGGGCTATCTCATTTTTGATGATTATAGATCAAAAGAATCCTACTTGTTGAAGACATCAAAGTGATGATTCATCTTGACAACCATAATGCTTTGATGATAGAAATCTGTCGCATCTCTCTTGATCATTGGTAAGGGTTCTTCTTCTAAACCAGAGACTCTTTACAGTAGCTTTTAGAAAAACGGAATATTTTGTTTATCTCAATCACCTTCAATCTACAGATTTTTCCGTTCTCTTTCCTTTTGAAAATGCATCCAAAATGCACGTTCTTGATGCTGGGTGCGTAGTAATGACTCCCATAACTTTCTGTCATTTCTTTCATGGTTCCGCGCAGCCATCCATTTGCCACCAATGCTGCCCAAGGTCTTTGTATCAAAGTTCCTTTCCTTTCTGTAAAATTGAAATTTGGAGCACCCCTGCTTATCCCCAAGCCAAGACAGAACATGAACTTTGGTCTGAAATCCTCCTTTGGGGTGATAAGACGTACCTTACAGTGTGCTCTAAGAACTGGTGACTTTGAGAGGGAGCTGCAGGTAATGTTCATGATTTTCATCGATCTGCTCCTGATCCCCACCCCCACAACCTTTCTTGAGCGAGAGATAATTACAGCGCTGAAAGATACTTCAGCCACTCCTTCGATAGCTCAGTTGGTAGAGCGGAGGACTGTAGCATAAAGTCAGACATCCTTAGGTCGCTGGTTCAAATCCGGCTCGAAGGATTTTTTGCTTCGATTTCCATATCTTTCACTTTTATTCAAACAATACCTTCCATTGATTATGATCGAGACTTTGCAGTCCCTGGGTTTCAGGGATTCCTTGCATCCATCAAACAGCTCGAGTGCAAAAGTGGGGATGTAGCTCAGTGGTAGAGCGCATGCTTCGCATGTATGAGGTCCCGGGTTCAATCCCCGGCATCTCCAGGAGCCTCTGTTCCTTATCTTGGCTTTTTTCCAGAAGGCTAGCCTGCCATCATGCAGAAAGAAGAAGTTTGTCATGCAGTTGGGGTGAGAGCCCCACTTAAATAGTCAGACATTTGCTTTGGAAAAATCTTTGAACTAGGCATAGTTTGCGCATTTCAAGAAAATCGGAGAATTTTGCATTCCAAAAGAAGGAAATAAATGCCCTCTCTGAGGATCGAACTCAGGACCTTCAGATTATGAGACTGACGCGCTGCCTACTGCGCTAAGAAGGCTGTATATAGGCATCTGTACATAAGACCATGAAGATCATCCAGGTACAAGGCTGAAGGATTTTCCTGACTGACATTGTATACTGCAGAGTCGAATGGGGTGATGTGGCCGTCGGTTCAATGCAGGGTTTCCAATCATACAGTCAAACCTTGCAGAAGTGGGGATGTAGCTCAGTGGTAGAGCGCATGCTTTGCATGTATGAGGCCCCGGGTTCAATCCCCGGCATCTCCAGACTTTTGCCATGCTTACCTTGGATTTTGGGCCGAAAGCTAGGCTGGCATCATGATGAAGGAAGAGATATGTCCTCCAACCGGGATGAGGACCCCGCTTAATCTGTCAGACGTTTGCCTTGAAAAATCCCATGAAATGGGGCTATCTCATTTTTGATGATTATAGATCAAAAGAATCCTACTTGTTGAAGACATCAAAGTGATGATTCATCTTGACAACCATAATGCTTTGATGATAGAAATCTGTCGCATCTCTCTTGATCATTGGTAAGGGTTCTTCTTCTAAACCAGAGACTCTTTACAGTAGCTTTTAGAAAAACGGAATATTTTGTTTATCTCAATCACCTTCAATCTACAGATTTTTCCGTTCTCTTTCCTTTTGAAAATGCATCCAAAATGCACGTTCTTGATGCTGGGTGCGTAGTAATGACTCCCATAACTTTCTGTCATTTCTTTCATGGTTCCGCGCAGCCATCCATTTGCCACCAATGCTGCCCAAGGTCTTTGTATCAAAGTTCCTTTCCTTTCTGTAAAATTGAAATTTGGAGCACCCCTGCTTATCCCCAAGCCAAGACAGAACATGAACTTTGGTCTGAAATCCTCCTTTGGGGTGATAAGACGTACCTTACAGTGTGCTCTAAGAACTGGTGACTTTGAGAGGGAGCTGCAGGTAATGTTCATGATTTTCATCGATCTGCTCCTGATCCCCACCCCCACAACCTTTCTTGAGCGAGAGATAATTACAGCGCTGAAAGATACTTCAGCCACTCCTTCGATAGCTCAGTTGGTAGAGCGGAGGACTGTAGCATAAAGTCAGACATCCTTAGGTCGCTGGTTCAAATCCGGCTCGAAGGATTTTTTGCTTCGATTTCCATATCTTTCACTTTTATTCAAACAATACCTTCCATTGATTATGATCGAGACTTTGCAGTCCCTGGGTTTCAGGGATTCCTTGCATCCATCAAACAGCTCGAGGGCAAAAGTGGGGATGTAGCTCAGTGGTAGAGCGCATGCTTCGCATGTATGAGGTCCCGGG
This sequence comes from Triturus cristatus, assembly GCF_964204655.1. Lineage (NCBI taxonomy): Eukaryota > Metazoa > Chordata > Amphibia > Caudata > Salamandridae > Triturus > Triturus cristatus. The sequence continues at coordinate 17,241 of NW_028188412.1, forward strand.
TTCAATCCCCGGCATCTCCAGGAGCCTCTGTTCCTTATCTTGGCTTTTTTCCAGAAGGCTAGCCTGCCATCATGCAGAAAGAAGAAGTTTGTCATGCAGTTGGGGTGAGAGCCCCACTTAAATAGTCAGACATTTGCTTTGGAAAAATCTTTGAACTAGGCATAGTTTGCGCATTTCAAGAAAATCGGAGAATTTTGCATTCCAAAAGAAGGAAATAAATGCCCTCTCTGAGGATCGAACTCAGGACCTTCAGATTATGAGACTGACGCGCTGCCTACTGCGCTAAGAAGGCTGTATATAGGCATCTGTACATAAGACCATGAAGATCATCCAGGTACAAGGCTGAAGGATTTTCCTGACTGACATTGTATACTGCAGAGTCGAATGGGGTGATGTGGCCGTCGGTTCAATGCAGGGTTTCCAATCATACAGTCAAACCTTGCAGAAGTGGGGATGTAGCTCAGTGGTAGAGCGCATGCTTTGCATGTATGAGGCCCCGGGTTCAATCCCCGGCATCTCCAGACTTTTGCCATGCTTACCTTGGATTTTGGGCCGAAAGCTAGGCTGGCATCATGATGAAGGAAGAGATATGTCCTCCAACCGGGATGAGGACCCCGCTTAATCTGTCAGACGTTTGCCTTGAAAAATCCCATGAAATGGGGCTATCTCATTTTTGATGATTATAGATCAAAAGAATCCTACTTGTTGAAGACATCAAAGTGATGATTCATCTTGACAACCATAATGCTTTGATGATAGAAATCTGTCGCATCTCTCTTGATCATTGGTAAGGGTTCTTCTTCTAAACCAGAGACTCTTTACAGTAGCTTTTAGAAAAACGGAATATTTTGTTTATCTCAATCACCTTCAATCTACAGATTTTTCCGTTCTCTTTCCTTTTGAAAATGCATCCAAAATGCACGTTCTTGATGCTGGGTGCGTAGTAATGACTCCCATAACTTTCTGTCATTTCTTTCATGGTTCCGCGCAGCCATCCATTTGCCACCAATGCTGCCCAAGGTCTTTGTATCAAAGTTCCTTTCCTTTCTGTAAAATTGAAATTTGGAGCACCCCTGCTTATCCCCAAGCCAAGACAGAACATGAACTTTGGTCTGAAATCCTCCTTTGGGGTGATAAGACGTACCTTACAGTGTGCTCTAAGAACTGGTGACTTTGAGAGGGAGCTGCAGGTAATGTTCATGATTTTCATCGATCTGCTCCTGATCCCCACCCCCACAACCTTTCTTGAGCGAGAGATAATTACAGCGCTGAAAGATACTTCAGCCACTCCTTCGATAGCTCAGTTGGTAGAGCGGAGGACTGTAGCATAAAGTCAGACATCCTTAGGTCGCTGGTTCAAATCCGGCTCGAAGGATTTTTTGCTTCGATTTCCATATCTTTCACTTTTATTCAAACAATACCTTCCATTGATTATGATCGAGACTTTGCAGTCCCTGGGTTTCAGGGATTCCTTGCATCCATCAAACAGCTCGAGTGCAAAAGTGGGGATGTAGCTCAGTGGTAGAGCGCATGCTTCGCATGTATGAGGTCCCGGGTTCAATCCCCGGCATCTCCAGGAGCCTCTGTTCCTTATCTTGGCTTTTTTCCAGAAGGCTAGCCTGCCATCATGCAGAAAGAAGAAGTTTGTCATGCAGTTGGGGTGAGAGCCCCACTTAAATAGTCAGACATTTGCTTTGGAAAAATCTTTGAACTAGGCATAGTTTGCGCATTTCAAGAAAATCGGAGAATTTTGCATTCCAAAAGAAGGAAATAAATGCCCTCTCTGAGGATCGAACTCAGGACCTTCAGATTATGAGACTGACGCGCTGCCTACTGCGCTAAGAAGGCTGTATATAGGCATCTGTACATAAGACCATGAAGATCATCCAGGTACAAGGCTGAAGGATTTTCCTGACTGACATTGTATACTGCAGAGTCGAATGGGGTGATGTGGCCGTCGGTTCAATGCAGGGTTTCCAATCATACAGTCAAACCTTGCAGAAGTGGGGATGTAGCTCAGTGGTAGAGCGCATGCTTTGCATGTATGAGGCCCCGGGTTCAATCCCCGGCATCTCCAGACTTTTGCCATGCTTACCTTGGATTTTGGGCCGAAAGCTAGGCTGGCATCATGATGAAGGAAGAGATATGTCCTCCAACCGGGATGAGGACCCCGCTTAATCTGTCAGACGTTTGCCTTGAAAAATCCCATGAAATGGGGCTATCTCATTTTTGATGATTATAGATCAAAAGAATCCTACTTGTTGAAGACATCAAAGTGATGATTCATCTTGACAACCATAATGCTTTGATGATAGAAATCTGTCGCATCTCTCTTGATCATTGGTAAGGGTTCTTCTTCTAAACCAGAGACTCTTTACAGTAGCTTTTAGAAAAACGGAATATTTTGTTTATCTCAATCACCTTCAATCTACAGATTTTTCCGTTCTCTTTCCTTTTGAAAATGCATCCAAAATGCACGTTCTTGATGCTGGGTGCGTAGTAATGACTCCCATAACTTTCTGTCATTTCTTTCATGGTTCCGCGCAGCCATCCATTTGCCACCAATGCTGCCCAAGGTCTTTGTATCAAAGTTCCTTTCCTTTCTGTAAAATTGAAATTTGGAGCACCCCTGCTTATCCCCAAGCCAAGACAGAACATGAACTTTGGTCTGAAATCCTCCTTTGGGGTGATAAGACGTACCTTACAGTGTGCTCTAAGAACTGGTGACTTTGAGAGGGAGCTGCAGGTAATGTTCATGATTTTCATCGATCTGCTCCTGATCCCCACCCCCACAACCTTTCTTGAGCGAGAGATAATTACAGCGCTGAAAGATACTTCAGCCACTCCTTCGATAGCTCAGTTGGTAGAGCGGAGGACTGTAGCATAAAGTCAGACATCCTTAGGTCGCTGGTTCAAATCCGGCTCGAAGGATTTTTTGCTTCGATTTCCATATATTTCACTTTTATTCAAACAATACCTTCCATTGATTATGATCGAGACTTTGCAGTCCCTGGGTTTCAGGGATTCCTTGCATCCATCAAACAGCTCGAGGGCAAAAGTGGGGATGTAGCTCAGTGGTAGAGCGCATGCTTCGCATGTATGAGGTCCCGGGTTCAATCCCCGGCATCTCCAGGAGCCTCTGTTCCTTATCTTGGCTTTTTTCCAGAAGGCTAGCCTGCCATCATGCAGAAAGAAGAAGTTTGTCATGCAGTTGGGGTGAGAGCCCCACTTAAATAGTCAGACATTTGCTTTGGAAAAATCTTTGAACTAGGCATAGTTTGCGCATTTCAAGAAAATCGGAGAATTTTGCATTCCAAAAGAAGGAAATAAATGCCCTCTCTGAGGATCGAACTCAGGACCTTCAGATTATGAGACTGACGCGCTGCCTACTGCGCTAAGAAGACTGTATATAGGCATTTGTACATAAGACCATGAAGATCATCCAGGTACAAGGCTGAAGGATTTTCCTGACTGACATTGTATACTGCAGAGTCGAATGGGGTGATGTGGCCGTCGGTTCAATGCAGGGTTTCCAATCATACAGTCAAACCTTGCAGAAGTGGGGATGTAGCTCAGTGGTAGAGCGCATGCTTTGCATGTATGAGGCCCCGGGTTCAATCCCCGGCATCTCCAGACTTTTGCCATGCTTACCTTGGATTTTGGGCCGAAAGCTAGGCTGGCATCATGATGAAGGAAGAGATATGTCCTCCAACCGGGATGAGGACCCCGCTTAATCTGTCAGACGTTTGCCTTGAAAAATCCCATGAAATGGGGCTATCTCATTTTTGATGATTATAGATCAAAAGAATCCTACTTGTTGAAGACATCAAAGTGATGATTCATCTTGACAACCATAATGCTTTGATGATAGAAATCTGTCGCATCTCTCTTGATCATTGGTAAGGGTTCTTCTTCTAAACCAGAGACTCTTTACAGTAGCTTTTAGAAAAACGGAATATTTTGTTTATCTCAATCACCTTCAATCTACAGATTTTTCCGTTCTCTTTCCTTTTGAAAATGCATCCAAAATGCACGTTCTTGATGCTGGGTGCGTAGTAATGACTCCCATAACTTTCTGTCATTTCTTTCATGGTTCCGCGCAGCCATCCATTTGCCACCAATGCTGCCCAAGGTCTTTGTATCAAAGTTCCTTTCCTTTCTGTAAAATTGAAATTTGGAGCACCCCTGCTTATCCCCAAGCCAAGACAGAACATGAACTTTGGTCTGAAATCCTCCTTTGGGGTGATAAGACGTACCTTACAGTGTGCTCTAAGAACTGGTGACTTTGAGAGGGAGCTGCAGGTAATGTTCATGATTTTCATCGATCTGCTCCTGATCCCCACCCCCACAACCTTTCTTGAGCGAGAGATAATTACAGCGCTGAAAGATACTTCAGCCACTCCTTCGATAGCTCAGTTGGTAGAGCGGAGGACTGTAGCATAAAGTCAGACATCCTTAGGTCGCTGGTTCAAATCCGGCTCGAAGGATTTTTTGCTTCGATTTCCATATCTTTCACTTTTATTCAAACAATACCTTCCATTGATTATGATCGAGACTTTGCAGTCCCTGGGTTTCAGGGATTCCTTGCATCCATCAAACAGCTCGAGGGCAAAAGTGGGGATGTAGCTCAGTGGTAGAGCGCATGCTTCGCATGTATGAGGTCCCGGGTTCAATCCCCGGCATCTCCAGGAGCCTCTGTTCCTTATCTTGGCTTTTTTCCAGAAGGCTAGCCTGCCATCATGCAGAAAGAAGAAGTTTGTCATGCAGTTGGGGTGAGAGCCCCACTTAAATAGTCAGACATTTGCTTTGGAAAAATCTTTGAACTAGGCATAGTTTGCGCATTTCAAGAAAATCGGAGAATTTTGCATTCCAAAAGAAGGAAATAAATGCCCTCTCTGAGGATCGAACTCAGGACCTTCAGATTATGAGACTGACGCGCTGCCTACTGCGCTAAGAAGGCTGTATATAGGCATCTGTACATAAGACCATGAAGATCATCCAGGTACAAGGCTGAAGGATTTTCCTGACTGACATTGTATACTGCAGAGTCGAATGGGGTGATGTGGCCGTCGGTTCAATGCAGGGTTTCCAATCATACAGTCAAACCTTGCAGAAGTGGGGATGTAGCTCAGTGGTAGAGCGCATGCTTTGCATGTATGAGGCCCCGGGTTCAATCCCCGGCATCTCCAGACTTTTGCCATGCTTACCTTGGATTTTGGGCCGAAAGCTAGGCTGGCATCATGATGAAGGAAGAGATATGTCCTCCAACCGGGATGAGGACCCCGCTTAATCTGTCAGACGTTTGCCTTGAAAAATCCCATGAAATGGGGCTATCTCATTTTTGATGATTATAGATCAAAAGAATCCTACTTGTTGAAGACATCAAAGTGATGATTCATCTTGACAACCATAATGCTTTGATGATAGAAATCTGTCGCATCTCTCTTGATCATTGGTAAGGGTTCTTCTTCTAAACCAGAGACTCTTTACAGTAGCTTTTAGAAAAACGGAATATTTTGTTTATCTCAATCACCTTCAATCTACAGATTTTTCCGTTCTCTTTCCTTTTGAAAATGCATCCAAAATGCACGTTCTTGATGCTGGGTGCGTAGTAATGACTCCCATAACTTTCTGTCATTTCTTTCATGGTTCCGCGCAGCCATCCATTTGCCACCAATGCTGCCCAAGGTCTTTGTATCAAAGTTCCTTTCCTTTCTGTAAAATTGAAATTTGGAGCACCCCTGCTTATCCCCAAGCCAAGACAGAACATGAACTTTGGTCTGAAATCCTCCTTTGGGGTGATAAGACGTACCTTACAGTGTGCTCTAAGAACTGGTGACTTTGAGAGGGAGCTGCAGGTAATGTTCATGATTTTCATCGATCTGCTCCTGATCCCCACCCCCACAACCTTTCTTGAGCGAGAGATAATTACAGCGCTGAAAGATACTTCAGCCACTCCTTCGATAGCTCAGTTGGTAGAGCGGAGGACTGTAGCATAAAGTCAGACATCCTTAGGTCGCTGGTTCAAATCCGGCTCGAAGGATTTTTTGCTTCGATTTCCATATATTTCACTTTTATTCAAACAATACCTTCCATTGATTATGATCGAGACTTTGCAGTCCCTGGGTTTCAGGGATTCCTTGCATCCATCAAACAGCTCGAGGGCAAAAGTGGGGATGTAGCTCAGTGGTAGAGCGCATGCTTCGCATGTATGAGGTCCCGGGTTCAATCCCCGGCATCTCCAGGAGCCTCTGTTCCTTATCTTGGCTTTTTTCCAGAAGGCTAGCCTGCCATCATGCAGAAAGAAGAAGTTTGTCATGCAGTTGGGGTGAGAGCCCCACTTAAATAGTCAGACATTTGCTTTGGAAAAATCTTTGAACTAGGCATAGTTTGCGCATTTCAAGAAAATCGGAGAATTTTGCATTCCAAAAGAAGGAAATAAATGCCCTCTCTGAGGATCGAACTCAGGACCTTCAGATTATGAGACTGACGCGCTGCCTACTGCGCTAAGAAGGCTGTATATAGGCATCTGTACATAAGACCATGAAGATCATCCAGGTACAAGGCTGAAGGATTTTCCTGACTGACATTGTATACTGCAGAGTCGAATGGGGTGATGTGGCCGTCGGTTCAATGCAGGGTTTCCAATCATACAGTCAAACCTTGCAGAAGTGGGGATGTAGCTCAGTGGTAGAGCGCATGCTTTGCATGTATGAGGCCCCGGGTTCAATCCCCGGCATCTCCAGACTTTTGCCATGCTTACCTTGGATTTTGGGCCGAAAGCTAGGCTGGCATCATGATGAAGGAAGAGATATGTCCTCCAACCGGGATGAGGACCCCGCTTAATCTGTCAGACGTTTGCCTTGAAAAATCCCATGAAATGGGGCTATCTCATTTTTGATGATTATAGATCAAAAGAATCCTACTTGTTGAAGACATCAAAGTGATGATTCATCTTGACAACCATAATGCTTTGATGATAGAAATCTGTCGCATCTCTCTTGATCATTGGTAAGGGTTCTTCTTCTAAACCAGAGACTCTTTACAGTAGCTTTTAGAAAAACGGAATATTTTGTTTATCTCAATCACCTTCAATCTACAGATTTTTCCGTTCTCTTTCCTTTTGAAAATGCATCCAAAATGCACGTTCTTGATGCTGGGTGCGTAGTAATGACTCCCATAACTTTCTGTCATTTCTTTCATGGTTCCGCGCAGCCATCCATTTGCCACCAATGCTGCCCAAGGTCTTTGTATCAAAGTTCCTTTCCTTTCTGTAAAATTGAAATTTGGAGCACCCCTGCTTATCCCCAAGCCAAGACAGAACATGAACTTTGGTCTGAAATCCTCCTTTGGGGTGATAAGACGTACCTTACAGTGTGCTCTAAGAACTGGTGACTTTGAGAGGGAGCTGCAGGTAATGTTCATGATTTTCATCGATCTGCTCCTGATCCCCACCCCCACAACCTTTCTTGAGCGAGAGATAATTACAGCGCTGAAAGATACTTCAGCCACTCCTTCGATAGCTCAGTTGGTAGAGCGGAGGACTGTAGCATAAAGTCAGACATCCTTAGGTCGCTGGTTCAAATCCGGCTCGAAGGATTTTTTGCTTCGATTTCCATATCTTTCACTTTTATTCAAACAATACCTTCCATTGATTATGATCGAGACTTTGCAGTCCCTGGGTTTCAGGGATTCCTTGCATCCATCAAACAGCTCGAGGGCAAAAGTGGGGATGTAGCTCAGTGGTAGAGCGCATGCTT
>NW_028188412.1:27500-62500 GCF_964204655.1 Triturus cristatus
TCTTGATGCTGGGTGCGTAGTAATGACTCCCATAACTTTCTGTCATTTCTTTCATGGTTCCGCGCAGCCATCCATTTGCCACCAATGCTGCCCAAGGTCTTTGTATCAAAGTTCCTTTCCTTTCTGTAAAATTGAAATTTGGAGCACCCCTGCTTATCCCCAAGCCAAGACAGAACATGAACTTTGGTCTGAAATCCTCCTTTGGGGTGATAAGACGTACCTTACAGTGTGCTCTAAGAACTGGTGACTTTGAGAGGGAGCTGCAGGTAATGTTCATGATTTTCATCGATCTGCTCCTGATCCCCACCCCCACAACCTTTCTTGAGCGAGAGATAATTACAGCGCTGAAAGATACTTCAGCCACTCCTTCGATAGCTCAGTTGGTAGAGCGGAGGACTGTAGCATAAAGTCAGACATCCTTAGGTCGCTGGTTCAAATCCGGCTCGAAGGATTTTTTGCTTCGATTTCCATATCTTTCACTTTTATTCAAACAATACCTTCCATTGATTATGATCGAGACTTTGCAGTCCCTGGGTTTCAGGGATTCCTTGCATCCATCAAACAGCTCGAGGGCAAAAGTGGGGATGTAGCTCAGTGGTAGAGCGCATGCTTCGCATGTATGAGGTCCCGGGTTCAATCCCCGGCATCTCCAGGAGCCTCTGTTCCTTATCTTGGCTTTTTTCCAGAAGGCTAGCCTGCCATCATGCAGAAAGAAGAAGTTTGTCATGCAGTTGGGGTGAGAGCCCCACTTAAATAGTCAGACATTTGCTTTGGAAAAATCTTTGAACTAGGCATAGTTTGCGCATTTCAAGAAAATCGGAGAATTTTGCATTCCAAAAGAAGGAAATAAATGCCCTCTCTGAGGATCGAACTCAGGACCTTCAGATTATGAGACTGACGCGCTGCCTACTGCGCTAAGAAGGCTGTATATAGGCATCTGTACATAAGACCATGAAGATCATCCAGGTACAAGGCTGAAGGATTTTCCTGACTGACATTGTATACTGCAGAGTCGAATGGGGTGATGTGGCCGTCGGTTCAATGCAGGGTTTCCAATCATACAGTCAAACCTTGCAGAAGTGGGGATGTAGCTCAGTGGTAGAGCGCATGCTTTGCATGTATGAGGCCCCGGGTTCAATCCCCGGCATCTCCAGACTTTTGCCATGCTTACCTTGGATTTTGGGCCGAAAGCTAGGCTGGCATCATGATGAAGGAAGAGATATGTCCTCCAACCGGGATGAGGACCCCGCTTAATCTGTCAGACGTTTGCCTTGAAAAATCCCATGAAATGGGGCTATCTCATTTTTGATGATTATAGATCAAAAGAATCCTACTTGTTGAAGACATCAAAGTGATGATTCATCTTGACAACCATAATGCTTTGATGATAGAAATCTGTCGCATCTCTCTTGATCATTGGTAAGGGTTCTTCTTCTAAACCAGAGACTCTTTACAGTAGCTTTTAGAAAAACGGAATATTTTGTTTATCTCAATCACCTTCAATCTACAGATTTTTCCGTTCTCTTTCCTTTTGAAAATGCATCCAAAATGCACGTTCTTGATGCTGGGTGCGTAGTAATGACTCCCATAACTTTCTGTCATTTCTTTCATGGTTCCGCGCAGCCATCCATTTGCCACCAATGCTGCCCAAGGTCTTTGTATCAAAGTTCCTTTCCTTTCTGTAAAATTGAAATTTGGAGCACCCCTGCTTATCCCCAAGCCAAGACAGAACATGAACTTTGGTCTGAAATCCTCCTTTGGGGTGATAAGACGTACCTTACAGTGTGCTCTAAGAACTGGTGACTTTGAGAGGGAGCTGCAGGTAATGTTCATGATTTTCATCGATCTGCTCCTGATCCCCACCCCCACAACCTTTCTTGAGCGAGAGATAATTACAGCGCTGAAAGATACTTCAGCCACTCCTTCGATAGCTCAGTTGGTAGAGCGGAGGACTGTAGCATAAAGTCAGACATCCTTAGGTCGCTGGTTCAAATCCGGCTCGAAGGATTTTTTGCTTCGATTTCCATATCTTTCACTTTTATTCAAACAATACCTTCCATTGATTATGATCGAGACTTTGCAGTCCCTGGGTTTCAGGGATTCCTTGCATCCATCAAACAGCTCGAGTGCAAAAGTGGGGATGTAGCTCAGTGGTAGAGCGCATGCTTCGCATGTATGAGGTCCCGGGTTCAATCCCCGGCATCTCCAGGAGCCTCTGTTCCTTATCTTGGCTTTTTTCCAGAAGGCTAGCCTGCCATCATGCAGAAAGAAGAAGTTTGTCATGCAGTTGGGGTGAGAGCCCCACTTAAATAGTCAGACATTTGCTTTGGAAAAATCTTTGAACTAGGCATAGTTTGCGCATTTCAAGAAAATCGGAGAATTTTGCATTCCAAAAGAAGGAAATAAATGCCCTCTCTGAGGATCGAACTCAGGACCTTCAGATTATGAGACTGACGCGCTGCCTACTGCGCTAAGAAGGCTGTATATAGGCATCTGTACATAAGACCATGAAGATCATCCAGGTACAAGGCTGAAGGATTTTCCTGACTGACATTGTATACTGCAGAGTCGAATGGGGTGATGTGGCCGTCGGTTCAATGCAGGGTTTCCAATCATACAGTCAAACCTTGCAGAAGTGGGGATGTAGCTCAGTGGTAGAGCGCATGCTTTGCATGTATGAGGCCCCGGGTTCAATCCCCGGCATCTCCAGACTTTTGCCATGCTTACCTTGGATTTTGGGCCGAAAGCTAGGCTGGCATCATGATGAAGGAAGAGATATGTCCTCCAACCGGGATGAGGACCCCGCTTAATCTGTCAGACGTTTGCCTTGAAAAATCCCATGAAATGGGGCTATCTCATTTTTGATGATTATAGATCAAAAGAATCCTACTTGTTGAAGACATCAAAGTGATGATTCATCTTGACAACCATAATGCTTTGATGATAGAAATCTGTCGCATCTCTCTTGATCATTGGTAAGGGTTCTTCTTCTAAACCAGAGACTCTTTACAGTAGCTTTTAGAAAAACGGAATATTTTGTTTATCTCAATCACCTTCAATCTACAGATTTTTCCGTTCTCTTTCCTTTTGAAAATGCATCCAAAATGCACGTTCTTGATGCTGGGTGCGTAGTAATGACTCCCATAACTTTCTGTCATTTCTTTCATGGTTCCGCGCAGCCATCCATTTGCCACCAATGCTGCCCAAGGTCTTTGTATCAAAGTTCCTTTCCTTTCTGTAAAATTGAAATTTGGAGCACCCCTGCTTATCCCCAAGCCAAGACAGAACATGAACTTTGGTCTGAAATCCTCCTTTGGGGTGATAAGACGTACCTTACAGTGTGCTCTAAGAACTGGTGACTTTGAGAGGGAGCTGCAGGTAATGTTCATGATTTTCATCGATCTGCTCCTGATCCCCACCCCCACAACCTTTCTTGAGCGAGAGATAATTACAGCGCTGAAAGATACTTCAGCCACTCCTTCGATAGCTCAGTTGGTAGAGCGGAGGACTGTAGCATAAAGTCAGACATCCTTAGGTCGCTGGTTCAAATCCGGCTCGAAGGATTTTTTGCTTCGATTTCCATATATTTCACTTTTATTCAAACAATACCTTCCATTGATTATGATCGAGACTTTGCAGTCCCTGGGTTTCAGGGATTCCTTGCATCCATCAAACAGCTCGAGGGCAAAAGTGGGGATGTAGCTCAGTGGTAGAGCGCATGCTTCGCATGTATGAGGTCCCGGGTTCAATCCCTGGCATCTCCAGGAGCCTCTGTTCCTTATCTTGGCTTTTTTCCAGAAGGCTAGCCTGCCATCATGCAGAAAGAAGAAGTTTGTCATGCAGTTGGGGTGAGAGCCCCACTTAAATAGTCAGACATTTGCTTTGGAAAAATCTTTGAACTAGGCATAGTTTGCGCATTTCAAGAAAATCGGAGAATTTTGCATTCCAAAAGAAGGAAATAAATGCCCTCTCTGAGGATCGAACTCAGGACCTTCAGATTATGAGACTGACGCGCTGCCTACTGCGCTAAGAAGGCTGTATATAGGCATCTGTACATAAGACCATGAAGATCATCCAGGTACAAGGCTGAAGGATTTTCCTGACTGACATTGTATACTGCAGAGTCGAATGGGGTGATGTGGCCGTCGGTTCAATGCAGGGTTTCCAATCATACAGTCAAACCTTGCAGAAGTGGGGATGTAGCTCAGTGGTAGAGCGCATGCTTTGCATGTATGAGGCCCCGGGTTCAATCCCCGGCATCTCCAGACTTTTGCCATGCTTACCTTGGATTTTGGGCCGAAAGCTAGGCTGGCATCATGATGAAGGAAGAGATATGTCCTCCAACCGGGATGAGGACCCCGCTTAATCTGTCAGACGTTTGCCTTGAAAAATCCCATGAAATGGGGCTATCTCATTTTTGATGATTATAGATCAAAAGAATCCTACTTGTTGAAGACATCAAAGTGATGATTCATCTTGACAACCATAATGCTTTGATGATAGAAATCTGTCGCATCTCTCTTGATCATTGGTAAGGGTTCTTCTTCTAAACCAGAGACTCTTTACAGTAGCTTTTAGAAAAACGGAATATTTTGTTTATCTCAATCACCTTCAATCTACAGATTTTTCCGTTCTCTTTCCTTTTGAAAATGCATCCAAAATGCACGTTCTTGATGCTGGGTGCGTAGTAATGACTCCCATAACTTTCTGTCATTTCTTTCATGGTTCCGCGCAGCCATCCATTTGCCACCAATGCTGCCCAAGGTCTTTGTATCAAAGTTCCTTTCCTTTCTGTAAAATTGAAATTTGGAGCACCCCTGCTTATCCCCAAGCCAAGACAGAACATGAACTTTGGTCTGAAATCCTCCTTTGGGGTGATAAGACGTACCTTACAGTGTGCTCTAAGAACTGGTGACTTTGAGAGGGAGCTGCAGGTAATGTTCATGATTTTCATCGATCTGCTCCTGATCCCCACCCCCACAACCTTTCTTGAGCGAGAGATAATTACAGCGCTGAAAGATACTTCAGCCACTCCTTCGATAGCTCAGTTGGTAGAGCGGAGGACTGTAGCATAAAGTCAGACATCCTTAGGTCGCTGGTTCAAATCCGGCTCGAAGGATTTTTTGCTTCGATTTCCATATCTTTCACTTTTATTCAAACAATACCTTCCATTGATTATGATCGAGACTTTGCAGTCCCTGGGTTTCAGGGATTCCTTGCATCCATCAAACAGCTCGAGTGCAAAAGTGGGGATGTAGCTCAGTGGTAGAGCGCATGCTTCGCATGTATGAGGTCCCGGGTTCAATCCCCGGCATCTCCAGGAGCCTCTGTTCCTTATCTTGGCTTTTTTCCAGAAGGCTAGCCTGCCATCATGCAGAAAGAAGAAGTTTGTCATGCAGTTGGGGTGAGAGCCCCACTTAAATAGTCAGACATTTGCTTTGGAAAAATCTTTGAACTAGGCATAGTTTGCGCATTTCAAGAAAATCGGAGAATTTTGCATTCCAAAAGAAGGAAATAAATGCCCTCTCTGAGGATCGAACTCAGGACCTTCAGATTATGAGACTGACGCGCTGCCTACTGCGCTAAGAAGGCTGTATATAGGCATCTGTACATAAGACCATGAAGATCATCCAGGTACAAGGCTGAAGGATTTTCCTGACTGACATTGTATACTGCAGAGTCGAATGGGGTGATGTGGCCGTCGGTTCAATGCAGGGTTTCCAATCATACAGTCAAACCTTGCAGAAGTGGGGATGTAGCTCAGTGGTAGAGCGCATGCTTTGCATGTATGAGGCCCCGGGTTCAATCCCCGGCATCTCCAGACTTTTGCCATGCTTACCTTGGATTTTGGGCCGAAAGCTAGGCTGGCATCATGATGAAGGAAGAGATATGTCCTCCAACCGGGATGAGGACCCCGCTTAATCTGTCAGACGTTTGCCTTGAAAAATCCCATGAAATGGGGCTATCTCATTTTTGATGATTATAGATCAAAAGAATCCTACTTGTTGAAGACATCAAAGTGATGATTCATCTTGACAACCATAATGCTTTGATGATAGAAATCTGTCGCATCTCTCTTGATCATTGGTAAGGGTTCTTCTTCTAAACCAGAGACTCTTTACAGTAGCTTTTAGAAAAACTGAATATTTTGTTTATCTCAATCACCTTCAATCTACAGATTTTTCCGTTCTCTTTCCTTTTGAAAATGCATCCAAAATGCACGTTCTTGATGCTGGGTGCGTAGTAATGACTCCCATAACTTTCTGTCATTTCTTTCATGGTTCCGCGCAGCCATCCATTTGCCACCAATGCTGCCCAAGGTCTTTGTATCAAAGTTCCTTTCCTTTCTGTAAAATTGAAATTTGGAGCACCCCTGCTTATCCCCAAGCCAAGACAGAACATGAACTTTGGTCTGAAATCCTCCTTTGGGGTGATAAGACGTACCTTACAGTGTGCTCTAAGAACTGGTGACTTTGAGAGGGAGCTGCAGGTAATGTTCATGATTTTCATCGATCTGCTCCTGATCCCCACCCCCACAACCTTTCTTGAGCGAGAGATAATTACAGCGCTGAAAGATACTTCAGCCACTCCTTCGATAGCTCAGTTGGTAGAGCGGAGGACTGTAGCATAAAGTCAGACATCCTTAGGTCGCTGGTTCAAATCCGGCTCGAAGGATTTTTTGCTTCGATTTCCATATATTTCACTTTTATTCAAACAATACCTTCCATTGATTATGATCGAGACTTTGCAGTCCCTGGGTTTCAGGGATTCCTTGCATCCATCAAACAGCTCGAGGGCAAAAGTGGGGATGTAGCTCAGTGGTAGAGCGCATGCTTCGCATGTATGAGGTCCCGGGTTCAATCCCCGGCATCTCCAGGAGCCTCTGTTCCTTATCTTGGCTTTTTTCCAGAAGGCTAGCCTGCCATCATGCAGAAAGAAGAAGTTTGTCATGCAGTTGGGGTGAGAGCCCCACTTAAATAGTCAGACATTTGCTTTGGAAAAATCTTTGAACTAGGCATAGTTTGCGCATTTCAAGAAAATCGGAGAATTTTGCATTCCAAAAGAAGGAAATAAATGCCCTCTCTGAGGATCGAACTCAGGACCTTCAGATTATGAGACTGACGCGCTGCCTACTGCGCTAAGAAGACTGTATATAGGCATCTGTACATAAGACCATGAAGATCATCCAGGTACAAGGCTGAAGGATTTTCCTGACTGACATTGTATACTGCAGAGTCGAATGGGGTGATGTGGCCGTCGGTTCAATGCAGGGTTTCCAATCATACAGTCAAACCTTGCAGAAGTGGGGATGTAGCTCAGTGGTAGAGCGCATGCTTTGCATGTATGAGGCCCCGGGTTCAATCCCCGGCGTCTCCAGACTTTTGCCATGCTTACCTTGGATTTTGGGCCGAAAGCTAGGCTGGCATCATGATGAAGGAAGAGATATGTCCTCCAACCGGGATGAGGACCCCGCTTAATCTGTCAGACGTTTGCCTTGAAAAATCCCATGAAATGGGGCTATCTCATTTTTGATGATTATAGATCAAAAGAATCCTACTTGTTGAAGACATCAAAGTGATGATTCATCTTGACAACCATAATGCTTTGATGATAGAAATCTGTCGCATCTCTCTTGATCATTGGTAAGGGTTCTTCTTCTAAACCAGAGACTCTTTACAGTAGCTTTTAGAAAAACGGAATATTTTGTTTATCTCAATCACCTTCAATCTACAGATTTTTCCGTTCTCTTTCCTTTTGAAAATGCATCCAAAATGCACGTTCTTGATGCTGGGTGCGTAGTAATGACTCCCATAACTTTCTGTCATTTCTTTCATGGTTCCGCGCAGCCATCCATTTGCCACCAATGCTGCCCAAGGTCTTTGTATCAAAGTTCCTTTCCTTTCTGTAAAATTGAAATTTGGAGCACCCCTGCTTATCCCCAAGCCAAGACAGAACATGAACTTTGGTCTGAAATCCTCCTTTGGGGTGATAAGACGTACCTTACAGTGTGCTCTAAGAACTGGTGACTTTGAGAGGGAGCTGCAGGTAATGTTCATGATTTTCATCGATCTGCTCCTGATCCCCACCCCCACAACCTTTCTTGAGCGAGAGATAATTACAGCGCTGAAAGATACTTCAGCCACTCCTTCGATAGCTCAGTTGGTAGAGCGGAGGACTGTAGCATAAAGTCAGACATCCTTAGGTCGCTGGTTCAAATCCGGCTCGAAGGATTTTTTGCTTCGATTTCCATATCTTTCACTTTTATTCAAACAATACCTTCCATTGATTATGATCGAGACTTTGCAGTCCCTGGGTTTCAGGGATTCCTTGCATCCATCAAACAGCTCGAGTGCAAAAGTGGGGATGTAGCTCAGTGGTAGAGCGCATGCTTCGCATGTATGAGGTCCCGGGTTCAATCCCCGGCATCTCCAGGAGCCTCTGTTCCTTATCTTGGCTTTTTTCCAGAAGGCTAGCCTGCCATCATGCAGAAAGAAGAAGTTTGTCATGCAGTTGGGGTGAGAGCCCCACTTAAATAGTCAGACATTTGCTTTGGAAAAATCTTTGAACTAGGCATAGTTTGCGCATTTCAAGAAAATCGGAGAATTTTGCATTCCAAAAGAAGGAAATAAATGCCCTCTCTGAGGATCGAACTCAGGACCTTCAGATTATGAGACTGACGCGCTGCCTACTGCGCTAAGAAGGCTGTATATAGGCATCTGTACATAAGACCATGAAGATCATCCAGGTACAAGGCTGAAGGATTTTCCTGACTGACATTGTATACTGCAGAGTCGAATGGGGTGATGTGGCCGTCGGTTCAATGCAGGGTTTCCAATCATACAGTCAAACCTTGCAGAAGTGGGGATGTAGCTCAGTGGTAGAGCGCATGCTTTGCATGTATGAGGCCCCGGGTTCAATCCCCGGCATCTCCAGACTTTTGCCATGCTTACCTTGGATTTTGGGCCGAAAGCTAGGCTGGCATCATGATGAAGGAAGAGATATGTCCTCCAACCGGGATGAGGACCCCGCTTAATCTGTCAGACGTTTGCCTTGAAAAATCCCATGAAATGGGGCTATCTCATTTTTGATGATTATAGATCAAAAGAATCCTACTTGTTGAAGACATCAAAGTGATGATTCATCTTGACAACCATAATGCTTTGATGATAGAAATCTGTCGCATCTCTCTTGATCATTGGTAAGGGTTCTTCTTCTAAACCAGAGACTCTTTACAGTAGCTTTTAGAAAAACTGAATATTTTGTTTATCTCAATCACCTTCAATCTACAGATTTTTCCGTTCTCTTTCCTTTTGAAAATGCATCCAAAATGCACGTTCTTGATGCTGGGTGCGTAGTAATGACTCCCATAACTTTCTGTCATTTCTTTCATGGTTCCGCGCAGCCATCCATTTGCCACCAATGCTGCCCAAGGTCTTTGTATCAAAGTTCCTTTCCTTTCTGTAAAATTGAAATTTGGAGCACCCCTGCTTATCCCCAAGCCAAGACAGAACATGAACTTTGGTCTGAAATCCTCCTTTGGGGTGATAAGACGTACCTTACAGTGTGCTCTAAGAACTGGTGACTTTGAGAGGGAGCTGCAGGTAATGTTCATGATTTTCATCGATCTGCTCCTGATCCCCACCCCCACAACCTTTCTTGAGCGAGAGATAATTACAGCGCTGAAAGATACTTCAGCCACTCCTTCGATAGCTCAGTTGGTAGAGCGGAGGACTGTAGCATAAAGTCAGACATCCTTAGGTCGCTGGTTCAAATCCGGCTCGAAGGATTTTTTGCTTCGATTTCCATATCTTTCACTTTTATTCAAACAATACCTTCCATTGATTATGATCGAGACTTTGCAGTCCCTGGGTTTCAGGGATTCCTTGCATCCATCAAACAGCTCGAGTGCAAAAGTGGGGATGTAGCTCAGTGGTAGAGCGCATGCTTCGCATGTATGAGGTCCCGGGTTCAATCCCCGGCATCTCCAGGAGCCTCTGTTCCTTATCTTGGCTTTTTTCCAGAAGGCTAGCCTGCCATCATGCAGAAAGAAGAAGTTTGTCATGCAGTTGGGGTGAGAGCCCCACTTAAATAGTCAGACATTTGCTTTGGAAAAATCTTTGAACTAGGCATAGTTTGCGCATTTCAAGAAAATCGGAGAATTTTGCATTCCAAAAGAAGGAAATAAATGCCCTCTCTGAGGATCGAACTCAGGACCTTCAGATTATGAGACTGACGCGCTGCCTACTGCGCTAAGAAGGCTGTATATAGGCATCTGTACATAAGACCATGAAGATCATCCAGGTACAAGGCTGAAGGATTTTCCTGACTGACATTGTATACTGCAGAGTCGAATGGGGTGATGTGGCCGTCGGTTCAATGCAGGGTTTCCAATCATACAGTCAAACCTTGCAGAAGTGGGGATGTAGCTCAGTGGTAGAGCGCATGCTTTGCATGTATGAGGCCCCGGGTTCAATCCCCGGCATCTCCAGACTTTTGCCATGCTTACCTTGGATTTTGGGCCGAAAGCTAGGCTGGCATCATGATGAAGGAAGAGATATGTCCTCCAACCGGGATGAGGACCCCGCTTAATCTGTCAGACGTTTGCCTTGAAAAATCCCATGAAATGGGGCTATCTCATTTTTGATGATTATAGATCAAAAGAATCCTACTTGTTGAAGACATCAAAGTGATGATTCATCTTGACAACCATAATGCTTTGATGATAGAAATCTGTCGCATCTCTCTTGATCATTGGTAAGGGTTCTTCTTCTAAACCAGAGACTCTTTACAGTAGCTTTTAGAAAAACTGAATATTTTGTTTATCTCAATCACCTTCAATCTACAGATTTTTCTGTTCTCTTTCCTTTTGAAAATGCATCCAAAATGCACGTTCTTGATGCTGGGTGCGTAGTAATGACTCCCATAACTTTCTGTCATTTCTTTCATGGTTCCGCGCAGCCATCCATTTGCCACCAATGCTGCCCAAGGTCTTTGTATCAAAGTTCCTTTCCTTTCTGTAAAATTGAAATTTGGAGCACCCCTGCTTATCCCCAAGCCAAGACAGAACATGAACTTTGGTCTGAAATCCTCCTTTGGGGTGATAAGACGTACCTTACAGTGTGCTCTAAGAACTGGTGACTTTGAGAGGGAGCTGCAGGTAATGTTCATGATTTTCATCGATCTGCTCCTGATCCCCACCCCCACAACCTTTCTTGAGCGAGAGATAATTACAGCGCTGAAAGATACTTCAGCCACTCCTTCGATAGCTCAGTTGGTAGAGCGGAGGACTGTAGCATAAAGTCAGACATCCTTAGGTCGCTGGTTCAAATCCGGCTCGAAGGATTTTTTGCTTCGATTTCCATATCTTTCACTTTTATTCAAACAATACCTTCCATTGATTATGATCGAGACTTTGCAGTCCCTGGGTTTCAGGGATTCCTTGCATCCATCAAACAGCTCGAGTGCAAAAGTGGGGATGTAGCTCAGTGGTAGAGCGCATGCTTCGCATGTATGAGGTCCCGGGTTCAATCCCCGGCATCTCCAGGAGCCTCTGTTCCTTATCTTGGCTTTTTTCCAGAAGGCTAGCCTGCCATCATGCAGAAAGAAGAAGTTTGTCATGCAGTTGGGGTGAGAGCCCCACTTAAATAGTCAGACATTTGCTTTGGAAAAATCTTTGAACTAGGCATAGTTTGCGCATTTCAAGAAAATCGGAGAATTTTGCATTCCAAAAGAAGGAAATAAATGCCCTCTCTGAGGATCGAACTCAGGACCTTCAGATTATGAGACTGACGCGCTGCCTACTGCGCTAAGAAGGCTGTATATAGGCATCTGTACATAAGACCATGAAGATCATCCAGGTACAAGGCTGAAGGATTTTCCTGACTGACATTGTATACTGCAGAGTCGAATGGGGTGATGTGGCCGTCGGTTCAATGCAGGGTTTCCAATCATACAGTCAAACCTTGCAGAAGTGGGGATGTAGCTCAGTGGTAGAGCGCATGCTTTGCATGTATGAGGCCCCGGGTTCAATCCCCGGCATCTCCAGACTTTTGCCATGCTTACCTTGGATTTTGGGCCGAAAGCTAGGCTGGCATCATGATGAAGGAAGAGATATGTCCTCCAACCGGGATGAGGACCCCGCTTAATCTGTCAGACGTTTGCCTTGAAAAATCCCATGAAATGGGGCTATCTCATTTTTGATGATTATAGATCAAAAGAATCCTACTTGTTGAAGACATCAAAGTGATGATTCATCTTGACAACCATAATGCTTTGATGATAGAAATCTGTCGCATCTCTCTTGATCATTGGTAAGGGTTCTTCTTCTAAACCAGAGACTCTTTACAGTAGCTTTTAGAAAAACGGAATATTTTGTTTATCTCAATCACCTTCAATCTACAGATTTTTCCGTTCTCTTTCCTTTTGAAAATGCATCCAAAATGCACGTTCTTGATGCTGGGTGCGTAGTAATGACTCCCATAACTTTCTGTCATTTCTTTCATGGTTCCGCGCAGCCATCCATTTGCCACCAATGCTGCCCAAGGTCTTTGTATCAAAGTTCCTTTCCTTTCTGTAAAATTGAAATTTGGAGCACCCCTGCTTATCCCCAAGCCAAGACAGAACATGAACTTTGGTCTGAAATCCTCCTTTGGGGTGATAAGACGTACCTTACAGTGTGCTCTAAGAACTGGTGACTTTGAGAGGGAGCTGCAGGTAATGTTCATGATTTTCATCGATCTGCTCCTGATCCCCACCCCCACAACCTTTCTTGAGCGAGAGATAATTACAGCGCTGAAAGATACTTCAGCCACTCCTTCGATAGCTCAGTTGGTAGAGCGGAGGACTGTAGCATAAAGTCAGACATCCTTAGGTCGCTGGTTCAAATCCGGCTCGAAGGATTTTTTGCTTCGATTTCCATATCTTTCACTTTTATTCAAACAATACCTTCCATTGATTATGATCGAGACTTTGCAGTCCCTGGGTTTCAGGGATTCCTTGCATCCATCAAACAGCTCGAGTGCAAAAGTGGGGATGTAGCTCAGTGGTAGAGCGCATGCTTCGCATGTATGAGGTCCCGGGTTCAATCCCCGGCATCTCCAGGAGCCTCTGTTCCTTATCTTGGCTTTTTTCCAGAAGGCTAGCCTGCCATCATGCAGAAAGAAGAAGTTTGTCATGCAGTTGGGGTGAGAGCCCCACTTAAATAGTCAGACATTTGCTTTGGAAAAATCTTTGAACTAGGCATAGTTTGCGCATTTCAAGAAAATCGGAGAATTTTGCATTCCAAAAGAAGGAAATAAATGCCCTCTCTGAGGATCGAACTCAGGACCTTCAGATTATGAGACTGACGCGCTGCCTACTGCGCTAAGAAGGCTGTATATAGGCATCTGTACATAAGACCATGAAGATCATCCAGGTACAAGGCTGAAGGATTTTCCTGACTGACATTGTATACTGCAGAGTCGAATGGGGTGATGTGGCCGTCGGTTCAATGCAGGGTTTCCAATCATACAGTCAAACCTTGCAGAAGTGGGGATGTAGCTCAGTGGTAGAGCGCATGCTTTGCATGTATGAGGCCCCGGGTTCAATCCCCGGCATCTCCAGACTTTTGCCATGCTTACCTTGGATTTTGGGCCGAAAGCTAGGCTGGCATCATGATGAAGGAAGAGATATGTCCTCCAACCGGGATGAGGACCCCGCTTAATCTGTCAGACGTTTGCCTTGAAAAATCCCATGAAATGGGGCTATCTCATTTTTGATGATTATAGATCAAAAGAATCCTACTTGTTGAAGACATCAAAGTGATGATTCATCTTGACAACCATAATGCTTTGATGATAGAAATCTGTCGCATCTCTCTTGATCATTGGTAAGGGTTCTTCTTCTAAACCAGAGACTCTTTACAGTAGCTTTTAGAAAAACGGAATATTTTGTTTATCTCAATCACCTTCAATCTACAGATTTTTCCGTTCTCTTTCCTTTTGAAAATGCATCCAAAATGCACGTTCTTGATGCTGGGTGCGTAGTAATGACTCCCATAACTTTCTGTCATTTCTTTCATGGTTCCGCGCAGCCATCCATTTGCCACCAATGCTGCCCAAGGTCTTTGTATCAAAGTTCCTTTCCTTTCTGTAAAATTGAAATTTGGAGCACCCCTGCTTATCCCCAAGCCAAGACAGAACATGAACTTTGGTCTGAAATCCTCCTTTGGGGTGATAAGACGTACCTTACAGTGTGCTCTAAGAACTGGTGACTTTGAGAGGGAGCTGCAGGTAATGTTCATGATTTTCATCGATCTGCTCCTGATCCCCACCCCCACAACCTTTCTTGAGCGAGAGATAATTACAGCGCTGAAAGATACTTCAGCCACTCCTTCGATAGCTCAGTTGGTAGAGCGGAGGACTGTAGCATAAAGTCAGACATCCTTAGGTCGCTGGTTCAAATCCGGCTCGAAGGATTTTTTGCTTCGATTTCCATATCTTTCACTTTTATTCAAACAATACCTTCCATTGATTATGATCGAGACTTTGCAGTCCCTGGGTTTCAGGGATTCCTTGCATCCATCAAACAGCTCGAGTGCAAAAGTGGGGATGTAGCTCAGTGGTAGAGCGCATGCTTCGCATGTATGAGGTCCCGGGTTCAATCCCCGGCATCTCCAGGAGCCTCTGTTCCTTATCTTGGCTTTTTTCCAGAAGGCTAGCCTGCCATCATGCAGAAAGAAGAAGTTTGTCATGCAGTTGGGGTGAGAGCCCCACTTAAATAGTCAGACATTTGCTTTGGAAAAATCTTTGAACTAGGCATAGTTTGCGCATTTCAAGAAAATCGGAGAATTTTGCATTCCAAAAGAAGGAAATAAATGCCCTCTCTGAGGATCGAACTCAGGACCTTCAGATTATGAGACTGACGCGCTGCCTACTGCGCTAAGAAGGCTGTATATAGGCATCTGTACATAAGACCATGAAGATCATCCAGGTACAAGGCTGAAGGATTTTCCTGACTGACATTGTATACTGCAGAGTCGAATGGGGTGATGTGGCCGTCGGTTCAATGCAGGGTTTCCAATCATACAGTCAAACCTTGCAGAAGTGGGGATGTAGCTCAGTGGTAGAGCGCATGCTTTGCATGTATGAGGCCCCGGGTTCAATCCCCGGCATCTCCAGACTTTTGCCATGCTTACCTTGGATTTTGGGCCGAAAGCTAGGCTGGCATCATGATGAAGGAAGAGATATGTCCTCCAACCGGGATGAGGACCCCGCTTAATCTGTCAGACGTTTGCCTTGAAAAATCCCATGAAATGGGGCTATCTCATTTTTGATGATTATAGATCAAAAGAATCCTACTTGTTGAAGACATCAAAGTGATGATTCATCTTGACAACCATAATGCTTTGATGATAGAAATCTGTCGCATCTCTCTTGATCATTGGTAAGGGTTCTTCTTCTAAACCAGAGACTCTTTACAGTAGCTTTTAGAAAAACGGAATATTTTGTTTATCTCAATCACCTTCAATCTACAGATTTTTCCGTTCTCTTTCCTTTTGAAAATGCATCCAAAATGCACGTTCTTGATGCTGGGTGCGTAGTAATGACTCCCATAACTTTCTGTCATTTCTTTCATGGTTCCGCGCAGCCATCCATTTGCCACCAATGCTGCCCAAGGTCTTTGTATCAAAGTTCCTTTCCTTTCTGTAAAATTGAAATTTGGAGCACCCCTGCTTATCCCCAAGCCAAGACAGAACATGAACTTTGGTCTGAAATCCTCCTTTGGGGTGATAAGACGTACCTTACAGTGTGCTCTAAGAACTGGTGACTTTGAGAGGGAGCTGCAGGTAATGTTCATGATTTTCATCGATCTGCTCCTGATCCCCACCCCCACAACCTTTCTTGAGCGAGAGATAATTACAGCGCTGAAAGATACTTCAGCCACTCCTTCGATAGCTCAGTTGGTAGAGCGGAGGACTGTAGCATAAAGTCAGACATCCTTAGGTCGCTGGTTCAAATCCGGCTCGAAGGATTTTTTGCTTCGATTTCCATATCTTTCACTTTTATTCAAACAATACCTTCCATTGATTATGATCGAGACTTTGCAGTCCCTGGGTTTCAGGGATTCCTTGCATCCATCAAACAGCTCGAGTGCAAAAGTGGGGATGTAGCTCAGTGGTAGAGCGCATGCTTCGCATGTATGAGGTCCCGGGTTCAATCCCCGGCATCTCCAGGAGCCTCTGTTCCTTATCTTGGCTTTTTTCCAGAAGGCTAGCCTGCCATCATGCAGAAAGAAGAAGTTTGTCATGCAGTTGGGGTGAGAGCCCCACTTAAATAGTCAGACATTTGCTTTGGAAAAATCTTTGAACTAGGCATAGTTTGCGCATTTCAAGAAAATCGGAGAATTTTGCATTCCAAAAGAAGGAAATAAATGCCCTCTCTGAGGATCGAACTCAGGACCTTCAGATTATGAGACTGACGCGCTGCCTACTGCGCTAAGAAGGCTGTATATAGGCATCTGTACATAAGACCATGAAGATCATCCAGGTACAAGGCTGAAGGATTTTCCTGACTGACATTGTATACTGCAGAGTCGAATGGGGTGATGTGGCCGTCGGTTCAATGCAGGGTTTCCAATCATACAGTCAAACCTTGCAGAAGTGGGGATGTAGCTCAGTGGTAGAGCGCATGCTTTGCATGTATGAGGCCCCGGGTTCAATCCCCGGCATCTCCAGACTTTTGCCATGCTTACCTTGGATTTTGGGCCGAAAGCTAGGCTGGCATCATGATGAAGGAAGAGATATGTCCTCCAACCGGGATGAGGACCCCGCTTAATCTGTCAGACGTTTGCCTTGAAAAATCCCATGAAATGGGGCTATCTCATTTTTGATGATTATAGATCAAAAGAATCCTACTTGTTGAAGACATCAAAGTGATGATTCATCTTGACAACCATAATGCTTTGATGATAGAAATCTGTCGCATCTCTCTTGATCATTGGTAAGGGTTCTTCTTCTAAACCAGAGACTCTTTACAGTAGCTTTTAGAAAAACGGAATATTTTGTTTATCTCAATCACCTTCAATCTACAGATTTTTCCGTTCTCTTTCCTTTTGAAAATGCATCCAAAATGCACGTTCTTGATGCTGGGTGCGTAGTAATGACTCCCATAACTTTCTGTCATTTCTTTCATGGTTCCGCGCAGCCATCCATTTGCCACCAATGCTGCCCAAGGTCTTTGTATCAAAGTTCCTTTCCTTTCTGTAAAATTGAAATTTGGAGCACCCCTGCTTATCCCCAAGCCAAGACAGAACATGAACTTTGGTCTGAAATCCTCCTTTGGGGTGATAAGACGTACCTTACAGTGTGCTCTAAGAACTGGTGACTTTGAGAGGGAGCTGCAGGTAATGTTCATGATTTTCATCGATCTGCTCCTGATCCCCACCCCCACAACCTTTCTTGAGCGAGAGATAATTACAGCGCTGAAAGATACTTCAGCCACTCCTTCGATAGCTCAGTTGGTAGAGCGGAGGACTGTAGCATAAAGTCAGACATCCTTAGGTCGCTGGTTCAAATCCGGCTCGAAGGATTTTTTGCTTCGATTTCCATATCTTTCACTTTTATTCAAACAATACCTTCCATTGATTATGATCGAGACTTTGCAGTCCCTGGGTTTCAGGGATTCCTTGCATCCATCAAACAGCTCGAGTGCAAAAGTGGGGATGTAGCTCAGTGGTAGAGCGCATGCTTCGCATGTATGAGGTCCCGGGTTCAATCCCCGGCATCTCCAGGAGCCTCTGTTCCTTATCTTGGCTTTTTTCCAGAAGGCTAGCCTGCCATCATGCAGAAAGAAGAAGTTTGTCATGCAGTTGGGGTGAGAGCCCCACTTAAATAGTCAGACATTTGCTTTGGAAAAATCTTTGAACTAGGCATAGTTTGCGCATTTCAAGAAAATCGGAGAATTTTGCATTCCAAAAGAAGGAAATAAATGCCCTCTCTGAGGATCGAACTCAGGACCTTCAGATTATGAGACTGACGCGCTGCCTACTGCGCTAAGAAGGCTGTATATAGGCATCTGTACATAAGACCATGAAGATCATCCAGGTACAAGGCTGAAGGATTTTCCTGACTGACATTGTATACTGCAGAGTCGAATGGGGTGATGTGGCCGTCGGTTCAATGCAGGGTTTCCAATCATACAGTCAAACCTTGCAGAAGTGGGGATGTAGCTCAGTGGTAGAGCGCATGCTTTGCATGTATGAGGCCCCGGGTTCAATCCCCGGCATCTCCAGACTTTTGCCATGCTTACCTTGGATTTTGGGCCGAAAGCTAGGCTGGCATCATGATGAAGGAAGAGATATGTCCTCCAACCGGGATGAGGACCCCGCTTAATCTGTCAGACGTTTGCCTTGAAAAATCCCATGAAATGGGGCTATCTCATTTTTGATGATTATAGATCAAAAGAATCCTACTTGTTGAAGACATCAAAGTGATGATTCATCTTGACAACCATAATGCTTTGATGATAGAAATCTGTCGCATCTCTCTTGATCATTGGTAAGGGTTCTTCTTCTAAACCAGAGACTCTTTACAGTAGCTTTTAGAAAAACGGAATATTTTGTTTATCTCAATCACCTTCAATCTACAGATTTTTCCGTTCTCTTTCCTTTTGAAAATGCATCCAAAATGCACGTTCTTGATGCTGGGTGCGTAGTAATGACTCCCATAACTTTCTGTCATTTCTTTCATGGTTCCGCGCAGCCATCCATTTGCCACCAATGCTGCCCAAGGTCTTTGTATCAAAGTTCCTTTCCTTTCTGTAAAATTGAAATTTGGAGCACCCCTGCTTATCCCCAAGCCAAGACAGAACATGAACTTTGGTCTGAAATCCTCCTTTGGGGTGATAAGACGTACCTTACAGTGTGCTCTAAGAACTGGTGACTTTGAGAGGGAGCTGCAGGTAATGTTCATGATTTTCATCGATCTGCTCCTGATCCCCACCCCCACAACCTTTCTTGAGCGAGAGATAATTACAGCGCTGAAAGATACTTCAGCCACTCCTTCGATAGCTCAGTTGGTAGAGCGGAGGACTGTAGCATAAAGTCAGACATCCTTAGGTCGCTGGTTCAAATCCGGCTCGAAGGATTTTTTGCTTCGATTTCCATATCTTTCACTTTTATTCAAACAATACCTTCCATTGATTATGATCGAGACTTTGCAGTCCCTGGGTTTCAGGGATTCCTTGCATCCATCAAACAGCTCGAGTGCAAAAGTGGGGATGTAGCTCAGTGGTAGAGCGCATGCTTCGCATGTATGAGGTCCCGGGTTCAATCCCCGGCATCTCCAGGAGCCTCTGTTCCTTATCTTGGCTTTTTTCCAGAAGGCTAGCCTGCCATCATGCAGAAAGAAGAAGTTTGTCATGCAGTTGGGGTGAGAGCCCCACTTAAATAGTCAGACATTTGCTTTGGAAAAATCTTTGAACTAGGCATAGTTTGCGCATTTCAAGAAAATCGGAGAATTTTGCATTCCAAAAGAAGGAAATAAATGCCCTCTCTGAGGATCGAACTCAGGACCTTCAGATTATGAGACTGACGCGCTGCCTACTGCGCTAAGAAGGCTGTATATAGGCATCTGTACATAAGACCATGAAGATCATCCAGGTACAAGGCTGAAGGATTTTCCTGACTGACATTGTATACTGCAGAGTCGAATGGGGTGATGTGGCCGTCGGTTCAATGCAGGGTTTCCAATCATACAGTCAAACCTTGCAGAAGTGGGGATGTAGCTCAGTGGTAGAGCGCATGCTTTGCATGTATGAGGCCCCGGGTTCAATCCCCGGCATCTCCAGACTTTTGCCATGCTTACCTTGGATTTTGGGCCGAAAGCTAGGCTGGCATCATGATGAAGGAAGAGATATGTCCTCCAACCGGGATGAGGACCCCGCTTAATCTGTCAGACGTTTGCCTTGAAAAATCCCATGAAATGGGGCTATCTCATTTTTGATGATTATAGATCAAAAGAATCCTACTTGTTGAAGACATCAAAGTGATGATTCATCTTGACAACCATAATGCTTTGATGATAGAAATCTGTCGCATCTCTCTTGATCATTGGTAAGGGTTCTTCTTCTAAACCAGAGACTCTTTACAGTAGCTTTTAGAAAAACGGAATATTTTGTTTATCTCAATCACCTTCAATCTACAGATTTTTCCGTTCTCTTTCCTTTTGAAAATGCATCCAAAATGCACGTTCTTGATGCTGGGTGCGTAGTAATGACTCCCATAACTTTCTGTCATTTCTTTCATGGTTCCGCGCAGCCATCCATTTGCCACCAATGCTGCCCAAGGTCTTTGTATCAAAGTTCCTTTCCTTTCTGTAAAATTGAAATTTGGAGCACCCCTGCTTATCCCCAAGCCAAGACAGAACATGAACTTTGGTCTGAAATCCTCCTTTGGGGTGATAAGACGTACCTTACAGTGTGCTCTAAGAACTGGTGACTTTGAGAGGGAGCTGCAGGTAATGTTCATGATTTTCATCGATCTGCTCCTGATCCCCACCCCCACAACCTTTCTTGAGCGAGAGATAATTACAGCGCTGAAAGATACTTCAGCCACTCCTTCGATAGCTCAGTTGGTAGAGCGGAGGACTGTAGCATAAAGTCAGACATCCTTAGGTCGCTGGTTCAAATCCGGCTCGAAGGATTTTTTGCTTCGATTTCCATATCTTTCACTTTTATTCAAACAATACCTTCCATTGATTATGATCGAGACTTTGCAGTCCCTGGGTTTCAGGGATTCCTTGCATCCATCAAACAGCTCGAGTGCAAAAGTGGGGATGTAGCTCAGTGGTAGAGCGCATGCTTCGCATGTATGAGGTCCCGGGTTCAATCCCCGGCATCTCCAGGAGCCTCTGTTCCTTATCTTGGCTTTTTTCCAGAAGGCTAGCCTGCCATCATGCAGAAAGAAGAAGTTTGTCATGCAGTTGGGGTGAGAGCCCCACTTAAATAGTCAGACATTTGCTTTGGAAAAATCTTTGAACTAGGCATAGTTTGCGCATTTCAAGAAAATCGGAGAATTTTGCATTCCAAAAGAAGGAAATAAATGCCCTCTCTGAGGATCGAACTCAGGACCTTCAGATTATGAGACTGACGCGCTGCCTACTGCGCTAAGAAGGCTGTATATAGGCATCTGTACATAAGACCATGAAGATCATCCAGGTACAAGGCTGAAGGATTTTCCTGACTGACATTGTATACTGCAGAGTCGAATGGGGTGATGTGGCCGTCGGTTCAATGCAGGGTTTCCAATCATACAGTCAAACCTTGCAGAAGTGGGGATGTAGCTCAGTGGTAGAGCGCATGCTTTGCATGTATGAGGCCCCGGGTTCAATCCCCGGCATCTCCAGACTTTTGCCATGCTTACCTTGGATTTTGGGCCGAAAGCTAGGCTGGCATCATGATGAAGGAAGAGATATGTCCTCCAACCGGGATGAGGACCCCGCTTAATCTGTCAGACGTTTGCCTTGAAAAATCCCATGAAATGGGGCTATCTCATTTTTGATGATTATAGATCAAAAGAATCCTACTTGTTGAAGACATCAAAGTGATGATTCATCTTGACAACCATAATGCTTTGATGATAGAAATCTGTCGCATCTCTCTTGATCATTGGTAAGGGTTCTTCTTCTAAACCAGAGACTCTTTACAGTAGCTTTTAGAAAAACGGAATATTTTGTTTATCTCAATCACCTTCAATCTACAGATTTTTCCGTTCTCTTTCCTTTTGAAAATGCATCCAAAATGCACGTTCTTGATGCTGGGTGCGTAGTAATGACTCCCATAACTTTCTGTCATTTCTTTCATGGTTCCGCGCAGCCATCCATTTGCCACCAATGCTGCCCAAGGTCTTTGTATCAAAGTTCCTTTCCTTTCTGTAAAATTGAAATTTGGAGCACCCCTGCTTATCCCCAAGCCAAGACAGAACATGAACTTTGGTCTGAAATCCTCCTTTGGGGTGATAAGACGTACCTTACAGTGTGCTCTAAGAACTGGTGACTTTGAGAGGGAGCTGCAGGTAATGTTCATGATTTTCATCGATCTGCTCCTGATCCCCACCCCCACAACCTTTCTTGAGCGAGAGATAATTACAGCGCTGAAAGATACTTCAGCCACTCCTTCGATAGCTCAGTTGGTAGAGCGGAGGACTGTAGCATAAAGTCAGACATCCTTAGGTCGCTGGTTCAAATCCGGCTCGAAGGATTTTTTGCTTCGATTTCCATATATTTCACTTTTATTCAAACAATACCTTCCATTGATTATGATCGAGACTTTGCAGTCCCTGGGTTTCAGGGATTCCTTGCATCCATCAAACAGCTCGAGGGCAAAAGTGGGGATGTAGCTCAGTGGTAGAGCGCATGCTTCGCATGTATGAGGTCCCGGGTTCAATCCCCGGCATCTCCAGGAGCCTCTGTTCCTTATCTTGGCTTTTTTCCAGAAGGCTAGCCTGCCATCATGCAGAAAGAAGAAGTTTGTCATGCAGTTGGGGTGAGAGCCCCACTTAAATAGTCAGACATTTGCTTTGGAAAAATCTTTGAACTAGGCATAGTTTGCGCATTTCAAGAAAATCGGAGAATTTTGCATTCCAAAAGAAGGAAATAAATGCCCTCTCTGAGGATCGAACTCAGGACCTTCAGATTATGAGACTGACGCGCTGCCTACTGCGCTAAGAAGACTGTATATAGGCATCTGTACATAAGACCATGAAGATCATCCAGGTACAAGGCTGAAGGATTTTCCTGACTGACATTGTATACTGCAGAGTCGAATGGGGTGATGTGGCCGTCGGTTCAATGCAGGGTTTCCAATCATACAGTCAAACCTTGCAGAAGTGGGGATGTAGCTCAGTGGTAGAGCGCATGCTTTGCATGTATGAGGCCCCGGGTTCAATCCCCGGCATCTCCAGACTTTTGCCATGCTTACCTTGGATTTTGGGCCGAAAGCTAGGCTGGCATCATGATGAAGGAAGAGATATGTCCTCCAACCGGGATGAGGACCCCGCTTAATCTGTCAGACGTTTGCCTTGAAAAATCCCATGAAATGGG
The DNA here is from genome assembly GCF_964204655.1 of Triturus cristatus. Lineage (NCBI taxonomy): Eukaryota > Metazoa > Chordata > Amphibia > Caudata > Salamandridae > Triturus > Triturus cristatus. The sequence goes on from NW_028188412.1 coordinate 50,578, forward strand.
GCTATCTCATTTTTGATGATTATAGATCAAAAGAATCCTACTTGTTGAAGACATCAAAGTGATGATTCATCTTGACAACCATAATGCTTTGATGATAGAAATCTGTCGCATCTCTCTTGATCATTGGTAAGGGTTCTTCTTCTAAACCAGAGACTCTTTACAGTAGCTTTTAGAAAAACGGAATATTTTGTTTATCTCAATCACCTTCAATCTACAGATTTTTCCGTTCTCTTTCCTTTTGAAAATGCATCCAAAATGCACGTTCTTGATGCTGGGTGCGTAGTAATGACTCCCATAACTTTCTGTCATTTCTTTCATGGTTCCGCGCAGCCATCCATTTGCCACCAATGCTGCCCAAGGTCTTTGTATCAAAGTTCCTTTCCTTTCTGTAAAATTGAAATTTGGAGCACCCCTGCTTATCCCCAAGCCAAGACAGAACATGAACTTTGGTCTGAAATCCTCCTTTGGGGTGATAAGACGTACCTTACAGTGTGCTCTAAGAACTGGTGACTTTGAGAGGGAGCTGCAGGTAATGTTCATGATTTTCATCGATCTGCTCCTGATCCCCACCCCCACAACCTTTCTTGAGCGAGAGATAATTACAGCGCTGAAAGATACTTCAGCCACTCCTTCGATAGCTCAGTTGGTAGAGCGGAGGACTGTAGCATAAAGTCAGACATCCTTAGGTCGCTGGTTCAAATCCGGCTCGAAGGATTTTTTGCTTCGATTTCCATATCTTTCACTTTTATTCAAACAATACCTTCCATTGATTATGATCGAGACTTTGCAGTCCCTGGGTTTCAGGGATTCCTTGCATCCATCAAACAGCTCGAGTGCAAAAGTGGGGATGTAGCTCAGTGGTAGAGCGCATGCTTCGCATGTATGAGGTCCCGGGTTCAATCCCCGGCATCTCCAGGAGCCTCTGTTCCTTATCTTGGCTTTTTTCCAGAAGGCTAGCCTGCCATCATGCAGAAAGAAGAAGTTTGTCATGCAGTTGGGGTGAGAGCCCCACTTAAATAGTCAGACATTTGCTTTGGAAAAATCTTTGAACTAGGCATAGTTTGCGCATTTCAAGAAAATCGGAGAATTTTGCATTCCAAAAGAAGGAAATAAATGCCCTCTCTGAGGATCGAACTCAGGACCTTCAGATTATGAGACTGACGCGCTGCCTACTGCGCTAAGAAGGCTGTATATAGGCATCTGTACATAAGACCATGAAGATCATCCAGGTACAAGGCTGAAGGATTTTCCTGACTGACATTGTATACTGCAGAGTCGAATGGGGTGATGTGGCCGTCGGTTCAATGCAGGGTTTCCAATCATACAGTCAAACCTTGCAGAAGTGGGGATGTAGCTCAGTGGTAGAGCGCATGCTTTGCATGTATGAGGCCCCGGGTTCAATCCCCGGCATCTCCAGACTTTTGCCATGCTTACCTTGGATTTTGGGCCGAAAGCTAGGCTGGCATCATGATGAAGGAAGAGATATGTCCTCCAACCGGGATGAGGACCCCGCTTAATCTGTCAGACGTTTGCCTTGAAAAATCCCATGAAATGGGGCTATCTCATTTTTGATGATTATAGATCAAAAGAATCCTACTTGTTGAAGACATCAAAGTGATGATTCATCTTGACAACCATAATGCTTTGATGATAGAAATCTGTCGCATCTCTCTTGATCATTGGTAAGGGTTCTTCTTCTAAACCAGAGACTCTTTACAGTAGCTTTTAGAAAAACGGAATATTTTGTTTATCTCAATCACCTTCAATCTACAGATTTTTCCGTTCTCTTTCCTTTTGAAAATGCATCCAAAATGCACGTTCTTGATGCTGGGTGCGTAGTAATGACTCCCATAACTTTCTGTCATTTCTTTCATGGTTCCGCGCAGCCATCCATTTGCCACCAATGCTGCCCAAGGTCTTTGTATCAAAGTTCCTTTCCTTTCTGTAAAATTGAAATTTGGAGCACCCCTGCTTATCCCCAAGCCAAGACAGAACATGAACTTTGGTCTGAAATCCTCCTTTGGGGTGATAAGACGTACCTTACAGTGTGCTCTAAGAACTGGTGACTTTGAGAGGGAGCTGCAGGTAATGTTCATGATTTTCATCGATCTGCTCCTGATCCCCACCCCCACAACCTTTCTTGAGCGAGAGATAATTACAGCGCTGAAAGATACTTCAGCCACTCCTTCGATAGCTCAGTTGGTAGAGCGGAGGACTGTAGCATAAAGTCAGACATCCTTAGGTCGCTGGTTCAAATCCGGCTCGAAGGATTTTTTGCTTCGATTTCCATATCTTTCACTTTTATTCAAACAATACCTTCCATTGATTATGATCGAGACTTTGCAGTCCCTGGGTTTCAGGGATTCCTTGCATCCATCAAACAGCTCGAGTGCAAAAGTGGGGATGTAGCTCAGTGGTAGAGCGCATGCTTCGCATGTATGAGGTCCCGGGTTCAATCCCCGGCATCTCCAGGAGCCTCTGTTCCTTATCTTGGCTTTTTTCCAGAAGGCTAGCCTGCCATCATGCAGAAAGAAGAAGTTTGTCATGCAGTTGGGGTGAGAGCCCCACTTAAATAGTCAGACATTTGCTTTGGAAAAATCTTTGAACTAGGCATAGTTTGCGCATTTCAAGAAAATCGGAGAATTTTGCATTCCAAAAGAAGGAAATAAATGCCCTCTCTGAGGATCGAACTCAGGACCTTCAGATTATGAGACTGACGCGCTGCCTACTGCGCTAAGAAGGCTGTATATAGGCATCTGTACATAAGACCATGAAGATCATCCAGGTACAAGGCTGAAGGATTTTCCTGACTGACATTGTATACTGCAGAGTCGAATGGGGTGATGTGGCCGTCGGTTCAATGCAGGGTTTCCAATCATACAGTCAAACCTTGCAGAAGTGGGGATGTAGCTCAGTGGTAGAGCGCATGCTTTGCATGTATGAGGCCCCGGGTTCAATCCCCGGCATCTCCAGACTTTTGCCATGCTTACCTTGGATTTTGGGCCGAAAGCTAGGCTGGCATCATGATGAAGGAAGAGATATGTCCTCCAACCGGGATGAGGACCCCGCTTAATCTGTCAGACGTTTGCCTTGAAAAATCCCATGAAATGGGGCTATCTCATTTTTGATGATTATAGATCAAAAGAATCCTACTTGTTGAAGACATCAAAGTGATGATTCATCTTGACAACCATAATGCTTTGATGATAGAAATCTGTCGCATCTCTCTTGATCATTGGTAAGGGTTCTTCTTCTAAACCAGAGACTCTTTACAGTAGCTTTTAGAAAAACGGAATATTTTGTTTATCTCAATCACCTTCAATCTACAGATTTTTCCGTTCTCTTTCCTTTTGAAAATGCATCCAAAATGCACGTTCTTGATGCTGGGTGCGTAGTAATGACTCCCATAACTTTCTGTCATTTCTTTCATGGTTCCGCGCAGCCATCCATTTGCCACCAATGCTGCCCAAGGTCTTTGTATCAAAGTTCCTTTCCTTTCTGTAAAATTGAAATTTGGAGCACCCCTGCTTATCCCCAAGCCAAGACAGAACATGAACTTTGGTCTGAAATCCTCCTTTGGGGTGATAAGACGTACCTTACAGTGTGCTCTAAGAACTGGTGACTTTGAGAGGGAGCTGCAGGTAATGTTCATGATTTTCATCGATCTGCTCCTGATCCCCACCCCCACAACCTTTCTTGAGCGAGAGATAATTACAGCGCTGAAAGATACTTCAGCCACTCCTTCGATAGCTCAGTTGGTAGAGCGGAGGACTGTAGCATAAAGTCAGACATCCTTAGGTCGCTGGTTCAAATCCGGCTCGAAGGATTTTTTGCTTCGATTTCCATATCTTTCACTTTTATTCAAACAATACCTTCCATTGATTATGATCGAGACTTTGCAGTCCCTGGGTTTCAGGGATTCCTTGCATCCATCAAACAGCTCGAGTGCAAAAGTGGGGATGTAGCTCAGTGGTAGAGCGCATGCTTCGCATGTATGAGGTCCCGGGTTCAATCCCCGGCATCTCCAGGAGCCTCTGTTCCTTATCTTGGCTTTTTTCCAGAAGGCTAGCCTGCCATCATGCAGAAAGAAGAAGTTTGTCATGCAGTTGGGGTGAGAGCCCCACTTAAATAGTCAGACATTTGCTTTGGAAAAATCTTTGAACTAGGCATAGTTTGCGCATTTCAAGAAAATCGGAGAATTTTGCATTCCAAAAGAAGGAAATAAATGCCCTCTCTGAGGATCGAACTCAGGACCTTCAGATTATGAGACTGACGCGCTGCCTACTGCGCTAAGAAGGCTGTATATAGGCATCTGTACATAAGACCATGAAGATCATCCAGGTACAAGGCTGAAGGATTTTCCTGACTGACATTGTATACTGCAGAGTCGAATGGGGTGATGTGGCCGTCGGTTCAATGCAGGGTTTCCAATCATACAGTCAAACCTTGCAGAAGTGGGGATGTAGCTCAGTGGTAGAGCGCATGCTTTGCATGTATGAGGCCCCGGGTTCAATCCCCGGCATCTCCAGACTTTTGCCATGCTTACCTTGGATTTTGGGCCGAAAGCTAGGCTGGCATCATGATGAAGGAAGAGATATGTCCTCCAACCGGGATGAGGACCCCGCTTAATCTGTCAGACGTTTGCCTTGAAAAATCCCATGAAATGGGGCTATCTCATTTTTGATGATTATAGATCAAAAGAATCCTACTTGTTGAAGACATCAAAGTGATGATTCATCTTGACAACCATAATGCTTTGATGATAGAAATCTGTCGCATCTCTCTTGATCATTGGTAAGGGTTCTTCTTCTAAACCAGAGACTCTTTACAGTAGCTTTTAGAAAAACGGAATATTTTGTTTATCTCAATCACCTTCAATCTACAGATTTTTCCGTTCTCTTTCCTTTTGAAAATGCATCCAAAATGCACGTTCTTGATGCTGGGTGCGTAGTAATGACTCCCATAACTTTCTGTCATTTCTTTCATGGTTCCGCGCAGCCATCCATTTGCCACCAATGCTGCCCAAGGTCTTTGTATCAAAGTTCCTTTCCTTTCTGTAAAATTGAAATTTGGAGCACCCCTGCTTATCCCCAAGCCAAGACAGAACATGAACTTTGGTCTGAAATCCTCCTTTGGGGTGATAAGACGTACCTTACAGTGTGCTCTAAGAACTGGTGACTTTGAGAGGGAGCTGCAGGTAATGTTCATGATTTTCATCGATCTGCTCCTGATCCCCACCCCCACAACCTTTCTTGAGCGAGAGATAATTACAGCGCTGAAAGATACTTCAGCCACTCCTTCGATAGCTCAGTTGGTAGAGCGGAGGACTGTAGCATAAAGTCAGACATCCTTAGGTCGCTGGTTCAAATCCGGCTCGAAGGATTTTTTGCTTCGATTTCCATATCTTTCACTTTTATTCAAACAATACCTTCCATTGATTATGATCGAGACTTTGCAGTCCCTGGGTTTCAGGGATTCCTTGCATCCATCAAACAGCTCGAGTGCAAAAGTGGGGATGTAGCTCAGTGGTAGAGCGCATGCTTCGCATGTATGAGGTCCCGGGTTCAATCCCCGGCATCTCCAGGAGCCTCTGTTCCTTATCTTGGCTTTTTTCCAGAAGGCTAGCCTGCCATCATGCAGAAAGAAGAAGTTTGTCATGCAGTTGGGGTGAGAGCCCCACTTAAATAGTCAGACATTTGCTTTGGAAAAATCTTTGAACTAGGCATAGTTTGCGCATTTCAAGAAAATCGGAGAATTTTGCATTCCAAAAGAAGGAAATAAATGCCCTCTCTGAGGATCGAACTCAGGACCTTCAGATTATGAGACTGACGCGCTGCCTACTGCGCTAAGAAGGCTGTATATAGGCATCTGTACATAAGACCATGAAGATCATCCAGGTACAAGGCTGAAGGATTTTCCTGACTGACATTGTATACTGCAGAGTCGAATGGGGTGATGTGGCCGTCGGTTCAATGCAGGGTTTCCAATCATACAGTCAAACCTTGCAGAAGTGGGGATGTAGCTCAGTGGTAGAGCGCATGCTTTGCATGTATGAGGCCCCGGGTTCAATCCCCGGCATCTCCAGACTTTTGCCATGCTTACCTTGGATTTTGGGCCGAAAGCTAGGCTGGCATCATGATGAAGGAAGAGATATGTCCTCCAACCGGGATGAGGACCCGCTTAATCTGTCAGACGTTTGCCTTGAAAAATCCCATGAAATGGGGCTATCTCATTTTTGATGATTATAGATCAAAAGAATCCTACTTGTTGAAGACATCAAAGTGATGATTCATCTTGACAACCATAATGCTTTGATGATAGAAATCTGTCGCATCTCTCTTGATCATTGGTAAGGGTTCTTCTTCTAAACCAGAGACTCTTTACAGTAGCTTTTAGAAAAACGGAATATTTTGTTTATCTCAATCACCTTCAATCTACAGATTTTTCCGTTCTCTTTCCTTTTGAAAATGCATCCAAAATGCACGTTCTTGATGCTGGGTGCGTAGTAATGACTCCCATAACTTTCTGTCATTTCTTTCATGGTTCCGCGCAGCCATCCATTTGCCACCAATGCTGCCCAAGGTCTTTGTATCAAAGTTCCTTTCCTTTCTGTAAAATTGAAATTTGGAGCACCCCTGCTTATCCCCAAGCCAAGACAGAACATGAACTTTGGTCTGAAATCCTCCTTTGGGGTGATAAGACGTACCTTACAGTGTGCTCTAAGAACTGGTGACTTTGAGAGGGAGCTGCAGGTAATGTTCATGATTTTCATCGATCTGCTCCTGATCCCCACCCCCACAACCTTTCTTGAGCGAGAGATAATTACAGCGCTGAAAGATACTTCAGCCACTCCTTCGATAGCTCAGTTGGTAGAGCGGAGGACTGTAGCATAAAGTCAGACATCCTTAGGTCGCTGGTTCAAATCCGGCTCGAAGGATTTTTTGCTTCGATTTCCATATCTTTCACTTTTATTCAAACAATACCTTCCATTGATTATGATCGAGACTTGCAGTCCCTGGGTTTCAGGGATTCCTTGCATCCATCAAACAGCTCGAGTGCAAAAGTGGGGATGTAGCTCAGTGGTAGAGCGCATGCTTCGCATGTATGAGGTCCCGGGTTCAATCCCCGGCATCTCCAGGAGCCTCTGTTCCTTATCTTGGCTTTTTTCCAGAAGGCTAGCCTGCCATCATGCAGAAAGAAGAAGTTTGTCATGCAGTTGGGGTGAGAGCCCCACTTAAATAGTCAGACATTTGCTTTGGAAAAATCTTTGAACTAGGCATAGTTTGCGCATTTCAAGAAAATCGGAGAATTTTGCATTCCAAAAGAAGGAAATAAATGCCCTCTCTGAGGATCGAACTCAGGACCTTCAGATTATGAGACTGACGCGCTGCCTACTGCGCTAAGAAGGCTGTATATAGGCATCTGTACATAAGACCATGAAGATCATCCAGGTACAAGGCTGAAGGATTTTCCTGACTGACATTGTATACTGCAGAGTCGAATGGGGTGATGTGGCCGTCGGTTCAATGCAGGGTTTCCAATCATACAGTCAAACCTTGCAGAAGTGGGGATGTAGCTCAGTGGTAGAGCGCATGCTTTGCATGTATGAGGCCCCGGGTTCAATCCCCGGCATCTCCAGACTTTTGCCATGCTTACCTTGGATTTTGGGCGAAAGCTAGGCTGGCATCATGATGAAGGAAGGAGATATGTCCTCCAACCGGGATGAGGACCCCGCTTAATCTGTCAGACGTTTGCCTTGAAAAATCCCATGAAATGGGGCTATCTCATTTTTGATGATTATAGATCAAAAGAATCCTACTTGTTGAAGACATCAAAGTGATGATTCATCTTGACAACCATAATGCTTTGATGATAGAAATCTGTCGCATCTCTCTTGATCATTGGTAAGGGTTCTTCTTCTAAACCAGAGACTCTTTACAGTAGCTTTTAGAAAAACGGAATATTTTGTTTATCTCAATCACCTTCAATCTACAGATTTTTCCGTTCTCTTTCCTTTTGAAAATGCATCCAAAATGCACGTTCTTGATGCTGGGTGCGTAGTAATGACTCCCATAACTTTCTGTCATTTCTTTCATGGTTCCGCGCAGCCATCCATTTGCCACCAATGCTGCCCAAGGTCTTTGTATCAAAGTTCCTTTCCTTTCTGTAAAATTGAAATTTGGAGCACCCCTGCTTATCCCCAAGCCAAGACAGAACATGAACTTTGGTCTGAAATCCTCCTTTGGGGTGATAAGACGTACCTTACAGTGTGCTCTAAGAACTGGTGACTTTGAGAGGGAGCTGCAGGTAATGTTCATGATTTTCATCGATCTGCTCCTGATCCCCACCCCCACAACCTTTCTTGAGCGAGAGATAATTACAGCGCTGAAAGATACTTCAGCCACTCCTTCGATAGCTCAGTTGGTAGAGCGGAGGACTGTAGCATAAAGTCAGACATCCTTAGGTCGCTGGTTCAAATCCGGCTCGAAGGATTTTTTGCTTCGATTTCCATATATTTCACTTTTATTCAAACAATACCTTCCATTGATTATGATCGAGACTTTGCAGTCCCTGGGTTTCAGGGATTCCTTGCATCCATCAAACAGCTCGAGGGCAAAAGTGGGATGTAGCTCAGTGGTAGAGCGCATGCTTCGCATGTATGAGGTCCCGGGTTCAATCCCCGGCATCTCCAGGAGCCTCTGTTCCTTATCTTGGCTTTTTTCCAGAAGGCTAGCCTGCCATCATGCAGAAAGAAGAAGTTTGTCATGCAGTTGGGGTGAGAGCCCCACTTAAATAGTCAGACATTTGCTTTGGAAAAATCTTTGAACTAGGCATAGTTTGCGCATTTCAAGAAAATCGGAGAATTTTGCATTCCAAAAGAAGGAAATAAATGCCCTCTCTGAGGATCGAACTCAGGACCTTCAGATTATGAGACTGACGCGCTGCCTACTGCGCTAAGAAGACTGTTATAGGCATCTGTACATAAGACCATGAAGATCATCCAGGTACAAGGCTGAAGGATTTCCTGACTGACATTGTATACTGCAGAGTCGAATGGGGTGATGTGGCCGTCGGTTCAATGCAGGGTTTCCAATCATACAGTCAAACCTTGCAGAAGTGGGGATGTAGCTCAGTGGTAGAGCGCATGCTTTGCATGTATGAGGCCCCGGGTTCAATCCCCGGCATCTCCAGACTTTTGCCATGCTTACCTTGGATTTGGGCCGAAAGCTAGGCTGGCATCATGATGAAGGAAGAGATATGTCCTCCAACCGGGATGAGGACCCGCTTAATCTGTCAGACGTTTGCCTGAAAAATCCCATGAAATGGGGCTATCTCATTTTTGATGATTATAGATCAAAAGAATCCTACTTGTTGAAGACATCAAAGTGATGATTCATCTTGACAACCATAATGCTTTGATGATAGAAATCTGTCGCATCTCTCTTGATCATTGGTAAGGGTTCTTCTTCTAAACCAGAGACTCTTTACAGTAGCTTTTAGAAAAACGGAATATTTTGTTTATCTCAATCACCTTCAATCTACAGATTTTTCCGTTCTCTTTCCTTTTGAAAATGCATCCAAAATGCACGTTCTTGATGCTGGGTGCGTAGTAATGACTCCCATAACTTTCTGTCATTTCTTCATGGTTCCGCGCAGCCATCCATTTGCCACCAATGCTGCCCAAGGTCTTTGTATCAAAGTTCCTTTCCTTTCTGTAAAATTGAAATTTGGAGCACCCCTGCTATCCCCAAGCCAAGACAGAACATGAACTTTGGTCTGAAATCCTCCTTTGGGGTGATAAGACGTACCTTACAGTGTGCTCTAAGAACTGGTGACTTTGAGAGGGAGCTGCAGGTAATGTTCATGATTTTCATCGATCTGCTCCTGATCCCCACCCCCACAACCTTTCTTGAGCGAGAGATAATTACAGCGCTGAAAGATACTTCAGCCACTCCTTCGATAGCTCAGTTGGTAGAGCGGAGGACTGTAGCATAAAGTCAGACATCCTTAGGTCGCTGGTTCAAATCCGGCTCGAAGGATTTTTGCTTCGATTTCCATATCTTTCACTTTTATTCAAACAATACCTTCCATTGATTATGATCGAGACTTTGCAGTCCCTGGGTTTCAGGGATTCCTTGCATCCATCAAACAGCTCGAGTGCAAAAGTGGGATGTAGCTCAGTGGTAGAGCGCATGCTTCGCATGTATGAGGTCCCGGGTTCAATCCCCGGCATCTCCAGGAGCCTCTGTTCCTTATCTTGGCTTTTTTCCAGAAGGCTAGCCTGCCATCATGCAGAAAGAAGAAGTTTGTCATGCAGTTGGGGTGAGAGCCCCACTTAAATAGTTCAGACATTTGCTTTGGAAAAATCTTTGAACTAGGCATAGTTTGCGCATTTCAAGAAAATCGGAGAATTTTGCATTCCAAAAGAAGGAAATAAATGCCCTCTCTGAGGATCGAACTCAGGACCTTCAGATTATGAGACTGACGCGCTGCCTACTGCGCTAAGAAGGCTGTATATAGGCATCTGTACATAAGACCATGAGATCATCCAGGTACAAGGCTGAAGGCTTTTCCTGACTGACATTGTATACTGCAGAGTCGAATGGGGTGATGTGGCCGTCGGTTCAATGCAGGGTTTCCAATCATACAGTCAAACCTTGCAGAAGTGGGGATGTAGCTCAGTGGTAGAGCGCATGCTTTGCATGTATGAGGCCCCGGGTTCAATCCCCGGCATCTCCAGACTTTTGCCATGCTTACCTTGGATTTTGGGCCGAAGCTAGGCTGGCATCATGATGAAGGAAGAGATATGTCCTCCAACCGGGATGAGGACCCCGCTTAATCTGTCAGACGTTTGCTTGAAAAATCCCATGAAATGGGGCTATCTCATTTTTGATGATTATAGATCAAAAGAATCCTACTTGTTGAAGACATCAAAGTGATGATTCATCTTGACAACCATAATGCTTTGATGATAGAAATCTGTCGCATCTCTCTTGATCATTGGTAAAGGTTCTTCTTCTAAACCAGAGACTCTTTACAGTAGCTTTTAGAAAAACGGAATATTTTGTTTATCTCAATCACCTTCAATCTACAGATTTTTCCGTTCTCTTTCCTTTTGAAAATGCATCCAAAATGCACGTTCTTGATGCTGGGTGCGTAGTAATGACTCCCATAACTTTCTGTCATTTCTTTCATGGTTCCGCGCAGCCATCCATTTGCCACCAATGCTGCCCAAGGTCTTTGTATCAAAGTTCCTTTCCTTTCTGTAAAATTGAAATTTGGAGCACCCCTGCTTATCCCCAAGCCAAGACAGAACATGAACTTTGGTCTGAAATCCTCCTTTGGGGTGATAAGACGTACCTTACAGTGTGCTCTAAGAACTGGTGACTTTGAGAGGGAGCTGCAGGTAATGTTCATGATTTTCATCGATCTGCTCCTGATCCCCACCCCCACAACCTTTCTTGAGCGAGAGATAATTACAGCGCTGAAAGATACTTCAGCCACTCCTTCGATAGCTCAGTTGGTAGAGCGGAGGACTGTAGCATAAAGTCAGACATCCTTAGGTCGCTGGTTCAAATCCGGCTCGAAGGATTTTTTGCTTCGATTTCCATATATTTCACTTTTATTCAAACAATACCTTCCATTGATTATGATCGAGACTTTGCAGTCCCTGGGTTTCAGGGATTCCTTGCATCCATCAAACAGCTCGAGGGCAAAAGTGGGGATGTAGCTCAGTGGTAGAGCGCATGCTTCGCATGTATGAGGTCCCGGGTTCAATCCCCGGCATCTCCAGGAGCCTCTGTTCCTTATCTTGGCTTTTTTCCAGAAGGCTAGCCTGCCATCATGCAGAAAGAAGAAGTTTGTCATGCAGTTGGGGTGAGAGCCCCACTTAAATAGTCAGACATTTGCTTTGGAAAAATCT
>NW_028188414.1:0-56000 GCF_964204655.1 Triturus cristatus
GAAAGTGTTAAGACCTCAGCTATTAGGCCAGAGTAAGAGTTAAGACCTTAACCAGTAGGCCAGAGTACGAGTCTAAAACCTTAGCTATTAGTCCAGAGTAAGAGTTAAGACCTTAGCTATAATGCCAGAGTAAGAGTTAAGACCTTAGCTATTAGGCCAGAGTAAGAGTTAAGACCTTAGCTATCAGGCCAGAGTAAGAGTTAAGACCTTAAGCAGTAGGCCAGAGTAAGAGTTAAGACCTTAACCAGTAGACCAGAGTAAGAGTTAAGACCTTAACCTGTAGCCCATAGTACGAGTCTAAGACCTTAGCTATTAGGCCAGAGTAAGAGTTAAGACCTTAGCTATTAGGCCAGAGTAAGAGTTAAGACCTTAACCAGTAGGCCAGAGTAAGAGTTAAGACCTTAACCTGTAGGCCAGAGTACGAGTCTAAGACCTTAGCTATTAGGCCAGAGTAAGAGTTAAGACCTTAGCTATTAGGCCAGAGTAAGAGTTAAGACCTTAACCAGTAGGCCAGAGTAAGAGTTAAGACCTTAGCTATTAGGCCACAGTAAGAGTTAAGACCTTAACCAGTAGGCCAAAGTACGAGTCTAAGACCTTAGCTATTAGGCCAGAGTAAGAGTTAAGACCTTAACCAGTAGGCCAGAGTACGAGTCTAAGACCTTAGCTATTAGGCCAGAGTAAGATTTAAGACCTTAGCTATTAGGCCAGAGTAAGAGTTAAGACTTTAGCTATTAGGATAGAGTAAGAGTTAAGACCTTAAGCATTAGGCCAGAGTAAGAGTTAAGACCTTAACCTGTAGGCCAGAGTAATAGTTAAGACCTTAGCTATTAGGCCAGAGTAAGGGTTAAGACCTTAACCATTAGGCCAGAGTACGAGTCTAAGACCTTAGCTATTAGGCCAGAGTACAAGTCTAAGACCTTAGCTATCAGGCCAGAGTAAGAGTTAAGACCTTAACCAGTAGGCCAGAGTACGAGTCTAAAACCTTAGCTATTAGTCCAGAGTAAGAGTTAAGACCTTAGCTATAATGCCAGAGTAAGAGTTAAGACCTTAAGCAGTAGGCCAGAGTAAGAGTTAAGACCTTAACCAGTAGACCAGAGTAAGAGTTAAGACCTTAACCTGTAGGCCATAGTATGAGTCTAAGACCTTAGCTATTAGGCCAGAGTAAGAGTTAAGACCTTAGCTATTAGGCCAGAGTAAGAGTTAAGACCTTAACCTGTAGGCCAGAGTACTAGTCTAAGACCTTAGCTATTAGGCCAGAGTAAGAGTTAAGACCTTAAGCAGTAGGCCAGAGTAAGAGTTAAGACCTTAGCTATTAGGCCACAGTAAGAGTTAAGACCTTAACCAGTAGGCCAAAGTACGAGTCTAAGACCTTAGCTATTAGGCCAGAGTAAGAGTTAAGACCTTAGCTATTAGGCCAGAGTAAGAGTTATGACCTTGACCAGTAGGCCAGAGTAAGAGTTAAGACCTTAACCTGTAGGCCATAGTACGAGTCTAAGACCTTAGCTATTAGGCCAGAGTAAGAGTTAAGACCTTAACCATTAGGCCAGAGTACGAGTATAAAACCCTAGCTATTAGGCCAGAGTAAGAGTTAAGACCTTAACCAGAAGGCCAGAGTAACAGTTAAGACCTTAGCTAATATGCCAGAGTAAGAGTTAAGACCTTAACCATTAGGCCAAAGTAAGAGTTAAGACCTTAGCTATTAGGCCAGAGTAAGAGTTAAGATCTTAGCTATTAGGCCAGAGTAAGAGTTAAGACCTTAGCTATTAGGCCAGGCCAGAGTAAGAGTTAAGATCTTAGCTATTAGGCCAGAGTAAGAGTTAAGACCTTAGCTATTAGGCCAGAGTAAGAGTTAAGACCTTAGCTATTAGGCCAGAGAAAGAGTTAAGACCTTAGCTATTAGGCCAGAGTAGGAGTCTAAGACCTTAACCAGTAGGCCAGAGTAAGAGTTAAGACCTTAGCTATTAGGCCAGAGTAAGAGTTAATCCCTTAACCAGTAGGCCAGAGTAATAGTTAAGACCTTACCCAGTAGGCCAGAGTAAGAGTCTAAGACCTTAGCAATTGGACCAGAGTAAGAGTTAAGACCTTAACCAGTAGGCCAGAGCAAGAGTTAAGACCTTAACCAGTAGGCCATAGTACGAGTCTAAGACCTTAGCTATTAGGCCAGAGTAAGAGTTAAGACCTTAACCATTAGGCCAGAGTACGAGTCTAAGACCTTAGCTATTAGGCCAGAGTAAGAGTTAAGACCTTAGCTATTAGGCCAGAGTACGAGTCTAAGACCTTAACTATTAGGCCAGAGTAAGAGTTAAGACCTTAACCAGTAGGCCAGAGTAAGAGTTAAGACCTTAGCTATTAGGCCAGAGTAAGAGTTAAGACCTTAACCATTAGGCCAGAATAAGAGTTAAGACCTTAGCTATTAGGCCAGGGTAAGAGTTAAGACCTTAACCATTAGGCCAGAGTACGAGTCTAAGACCTTAGCTATTAGGCCAGAGTAAGAGTTAAGACCTTAGCTATTAGGCCAGAGTAAGAGTTACGACCTTGACCAGTAGGCCAGAGTAAGAGTTAAGACCCTAACCTGTAGGCCATAGTACGAGTCTAAGACCTTAGCTATTAGGCCAGAGTAAGAGTTAAGACCTTAACCATTAGGCCAGAGTACGAGTATAAGACCCTAGCTATTAGGCCAGAGTAAGAGTCTAAGACCTTAACCAGAAGGCCAGAGTAACAGTTAAGACCTTAGCTAATAGGCCAGAGTAAGAGTTAAGACCTTAACCATTAGCCCAGAGTAAGAGTTAAGACCTTAGCTATTAGGCTAGAGTAAGAGTTAAGACCTTAACCATTAGGCCAGAGTACGAGTCTAAGACCTTAGCTATTAGGCCACAGTAAGAGTTAAGACCTTAACCAGTAGGCCAGAGTAAGAGTTAAGACCTTAGCTATTAGGCCAGAGTTAGAGTTAAGACCTTAGCTATTAGGCCAGAGTAAGAGTTAATACCTTAACCAGTAGGCCAGAGTAAGAGTTAAGACCTTAACCTGTAGGCCATAGTACGAGTCTAAGACCTTAGCTATTAGGCCAGAGTAAGAGTTAAGACCTTAACCATTAGGCCAGAGTACGAGTATAAGACCTTAGCTATTAGGCCAGAGTAAGAGTTAAGACCTTAACCATTAGGCCAGAGTACGAGTCTAAGACCTTAGCTATTAGGCCAGAGTACAAGTCTAATACCTTAGCTATCACGCCAGAGTAAGAGTTAAGACCTTAGCTATTAGGCCAGAGAAAGAGTTAAGACCTCAGCTATTAGGCCAGAGTAAGAGTTAAGACCTTAACCAGTAGGCCAGAGTACGAGTCTAAAACCTTAGCTATTAGTCCAGAGTAAGAGTTAAGACCTTAGCTATAATGCCAGAGTAAGAGTTAAGACCTTAGCTATTAGGCCAGAGTAAGAGTTAAGACCTTAGCTATCAGGCCAGAGTAAGAGTTAAGACCTTAAGCAGTAGGCCAGAGTAAGAGTTAAGACCTTAACCAGTAGACCAGAGTAAGAGTTAAGACCTTAACCTGTAGCCCATAGTACGAGTCTAAGACCTTAGCTATTAGGCCAGAGTAAGAGTTAAGACCTTCGCTATTAGGCCAGAGTAAGAGTTAAGACCTTAACCAGTAGGCCAGAGTAAGAGTAAAGACCTTAACCTGTAGGCCAGAGTATGAGTCTAAGACCTTAGCTATTAGGCCAGAGTAAGAGTTAAGACCTTAGCTATTAGGCCAGAGTAAGAGATAAGACCTTAACCAGTAGGCCAGAGTAAGAGTTAAGACCTTAGCTATTAGGCCACAGTAAGAGTTAAGACCTTAACCAGTAGGCCAAAGTACGAGTCTAAGACCTTAGCTATTAGGCCAGAGTAAGAGTTAAGACCTTAACCAGTAGGCCAGAGTACGAGTCTAAGACCTTAGCTATTAGGCCAGAGTAAGATTTAAGACCTTAGCTATTAGGCCAGAGTAAGAGTTAAGACTTTAGCTATTAGGATAGAGTAAGAGTTAAGACCTTAAGCATTAGGCCAGAGTAAGAGTTAAGACCTTAACCTGTAGGCCAGAGTAAGAGTTAAGACCTTAACAAGTAGGCCAGAGTAAGAGTTAAGACCTTAGCTATTAGGCCAGAGTAAGAGTTAAGACCTTAGCTATTAGGCCAGAGTAAGAGTTAAGACCTTAACCATTAGGCCAGAGTACGAGTCTAAGACCTTAGCTATTAGGCCAGAGTACAAGTCTAAGACCTTTGCTATCAGGCCAGAGTAAGAGTTAAGACCTTAGCTATTAGGCCAGAGAAAGAGTTAAGACCTCAGCTATTAGGCAAGAGTAAGAGTTAAGACCTTAACCAGTAGGCCAGAGTACAAGTCTAAAACCTTAGCTATTAGTCCAGAGTAAGAGTTAAGACCTTAGCTATAATGCCAGAGTAAGAGTTAAGACCTTAGCTATGAGGCCAGAGTAAGAGTTAAGACCTTAGCTAGTAGGCCAGAGTAAGAGTTAAGACCTTAAGCAGTAGGCCACAGTAAGAGTTAAGACCTTAACCAGTAGACCAGAGTAAGAGTTAAGACCTTAACCTGTAGGCCATAGTATGAGTCTAAGACCTTAGCTATTAGGCCAGAGTAAGAGTTAAGACCTTAGCTATTAGGCCAGAGTAAGAGTTAAGACCTTAACCTGTAGGCCAGAGTACGAGTCTAAGACCTTAGCTATTAGGCCAGAGTAAGAGTTAAAACCTTAGCTATTAGGCCAGAGTAAGAGTTAAGACCTTAACCAGTAGGCCAGAGTAAGAGTTAAGACCTTAGCTATTAGGCCACAGTAAGAGTTAAGACCTTAACCAGTAGGCCAAAGTACGAGTCTAAGACCTTAGCTATTAGGCCAGAGTAAGAGTTAAGACCTTAACCAGTAGGCCAGAGTACGAGTCTAAGACCTTAGCTATTAGGCCAGAGTAAGATTTAAGACCTTAGCTATTAGGCCAGAGTAAGAGTTAAGATCTTAGCTATTAGGCCAGAGTAAGAGTTAAGACCTTAAGCATTAGGCCAGAGTAAGAGTTAAGACCTTAACCTGTAGGCCAGAGTAAGAGTTAAGACCTTAACAAGTAGGCCAGAGTAAGAGTTAAGACCTTAGCTATTAGGCCAGAGTAAGAGTTCAGACCTTAACCATTAGGCCAGAGTAAGAGTTAAGACCTTAACCAGTAGGCCAGAGTAAGAGTCTAAGACCTTAACCATTAGGCCATTGTACGAGTCTAAGACATTAGCTAATAGGCCAGAGTAAGAGTTAAGACCTTAACCAGTAGGCCAGAGTAAGAGTTAAGACCTTAACCAGTAGGCCAGAGTACGAGTCTAAGACCTTAGCTATTAGGCCAGAGTAAGAGTTAAGACCTTAACCATTAGGCCAGAGTACGAGTCTAAGACCTTAGCTATTAGGCCAGAGTAAGAGTTAAGACCTTAGCTATTAGGCCAGAGTAAGAGTTCAGACCTTAGCTATTAGGCCAGAGTAAGAGTTAAGACATTAACCAGTAGGCCAGAGTAAGAGTTAAGACCTTAGCTATAAGGCCAGAGTAAGAGTTAAGACCTTAGCTATTAGGCCAGCGTAAGTGTTAAGACCTTAGCTATTAGGCCAGAGTAAGAGTTAAGACCTTAACCAGTAGGCCATAGTACGAGTCTAAGACCTTAACCAGTAGGCCAAAGTACGAGTCTAAGACCTTAGCTATTAGTCCAGAGTAAGAGTTAAGACCTTAACCAGTAGGCCAGAGTACGAGTCTAAGACCTTAGCTATTAGGCCAGAGTAAGATTTAAGACCTTAGCTATTAGGCCAGAGTAAGAGTTAAGACCTTAGCTATTAGGCCAGAGTAAGAGTTAAGACCTTAAGCATTAGGCCAGAGTAAGAGTTAAGACCTTAACCTGTAGGCCAGAGTAAGAGTTAAGACCTTAACAAGTAGGCCAGAGTAAGAGTTAAGACCTTAGCTATTAGGCCAGAGTAAGAGTTAAGACCTTAACCATTAGGCCAGAGTAAGAGTTAAGACCTTAACCATTAGGCCATTGTACGAGTCTAAGACATTAGCTAATAGGCCAGAGTAAGAGTTAAGACCTTAACCAGTAGGCCAGAGTAAGAGTTAAGACCTTAACCAGTAGGCCAGAGTACGAGTCTAAGACCTTAGCTATTAGGCCAGAGTAAGAGTTAAGACCTTAACCATTAGGCCAGAGTACGAGTCTAAGACCTTAGCTATTAGGCCAGAGTAAGAGTTAAGACCTTAGCTATTAGGCCAGAGTAAGAGTTCAGACCTTAGCTATTAGGCCAGAGTAAGAGTTAAGACATTAACCAGTAGGCCAGAGTAAGAGTTAAGACCTTAGCTATAAGGCCAGAGTAAGAGTTAAGACCTTAGCTATTAGGCCAGCGTAAGTGTTAAGACCTTAGCTATTAGGCCAGAGTAAGAGTTAAGACATTAAGCAGTAGGCCAGAGTAAGAGTTAAGACCTTAACCAGTAGGCCAGAGTAAGAGTTAAGACCTTAACCAGTAGGCCATAGTACGAGTGTAAGACCTTAGCTATTAGGCCATAGTAAGAGTTAAGACCTTAACCAGTAGGCCAGAGTACGAGTCTAAGACCTTAGCTATTAGGCCAGAGTAAGAGTCTAAGACCTCAGCTATTAGGCCAGAGTAAGAGTTAAGACCTTAACCAGTAGGCCAGAGTAAGAGTTAAGACCTTAACCAGTAGGCCAGAGTAAGAGTTAAGACCTTAACCTGTAGGCCATAGTACGAGTATAAGACCTTAGCTATTAGGCCAGAGTAAGAGTTAAGACCTTAGCTATTAGGCCAGAGTATGAGTCTAAGACCTTAGCTATTAGGCCGGAGTAAGATTTAAGACCTTAGCTATTAGGCCAGAGTAAGAGTTAAGACCTTAACCAGTAGGCCAGAGTAAGAGTTAAGACCTTAACCAGTAGGCCAGAGTATGAGTCTAAGACCTTAGCTATTAGGCCGGAGTAAGATTTAAGACCTTAGCTATTAGGCCAGAGTGAGAGTTAAGACATTAAGCAGTAGGCCAGAGTAAGAGATAAGACCTTAACCAGTAGGCCAGAGTAAGAGTTAAGACCTTAACCAGTAGGCCATAGTACAAGTCTAAGACCTTAGCTATTAGGCCATAGTAAGAGTTAAGACCTTAACCAGTAGGCCAGAGTACGAGTCTAAGACCTTAGCTATTAGGCCAGAGTAAGACTCTAAGACCTTAGCTATTAGGCCAGAGTAAGAGTTAAGACCTTAACCAGTAGGCCAGAGTAAGAGTTAAGACCTTAACCAGTAGGCCAGAGTAAGAGTTAAGACCTTAACCAGTAGGCCAGAGTAAGAGTTAAGACATTAGCTATTAGGCCAGAGTAAGAGTTATGACCTTAACCATTAGGCCAGAATAAGAGTTAAGACCTTAGCTATTAGGCCAGAGTAAGAGTTAAGACCTTAACCATTAGGCCAGAGTACGAGTCTAAGACCTTAGCTATTAGGCCAGAGTAAGAGTTAAGACCTTAACCAGTAGGCCAGAGTAAGAGTTAAGACCTTAGCTATTAGGCCAGAGTAAGAGTTAAGACCTTAGCTATTAGGCCAGAGTAAGAGTTACGACCTTGACCAGTAGGCCAGAGTAAGAGTTAAGACCTTAACCTGTAGGCCATAGTACGAGTCTAAGACCTTAGCAATTAGGCCAGAGTAAGAGTTAAGACCTTAACCATTAGGCCAGAGTACGAGTATAAGACCCTAACTATTAGGCCAGAGTAAGAGTTAAGACCTTAACCAGAAGGCCAGAGTAACAGTTAAGACCTTAGCTAATAGGCCAGAGTAAGAGTTAAGACCTTAACCATTAGGCCAGAGTAAGAGTTAAGACCTTAGCTATTAGGCCAGAGTAAGAGTTAAGACCTTAGCTATTAGGCCAGAGTAAGAGTTAAGACCTTAGCTATTAGGCCAGAGAAAGAGTTAAGACCTTAGCTATTAGGCCAGAGTAGGAGTCTAAGACCTTAACCAGTAGGCCAGAGTAAGAGTTAAGACCTTAGCTATTAGGCCAGAGTAAGAGTTAATCCCTTAACCAGTAGGCCAGAGTAATAGTTAAGACCTTACCCAGTAGGCCAGAGTAAGAGTTAAGACCTTAACCAGTAGGCCAGAGTAAGAGTTAAGACCTTAGCTATTAGGCCAGAGTAAGAGTTAGGACCTTAGCTATTAGGCCAGAGTAAGAGTTACGACCTTGACCAGTAGGCCAGAGTAAGAGTTAAGACCTTAACCTGTAGGCCAAAGTACGAGTCTAAGACCTTAGCTATTAGGCCAGAGTAAGAGTTAAGACCTTAGCTATTAGGCCAGAGTAAGAGTTAATCCCTTAACCAGTAGGCCAGAGTAATAGTTAAGACCTTACCCAGTAGGCCAGAGTAAGAGTCTAAGACCTTAGCAATTGGACCAGAGTAAGAGTTAAGACCGTAACCAGTAGGCCAGAGCAAGAGTTAAGACCTTAACCAGTAGGCCAGAGTACGAGTCTATGACCTTAGCTATTAGGCCAGAGTAAGAGTTAAGACCTTAGCTATTAGGCCAGAGTACGAGTCTAAGACCTTAGCTATTAGGCCAGAGTACGAGTCTAAGACCTTAACTATTAGGCCAGAGTAAGAGTTAAGACCTTAACCAGTAGGCCAGAGTAAGAGTTAAGACCTTAGCTATTAGGCCAGAGTAAGAGTTAAGACCTTAACCATTAGGCCAGAATAAGAGTTAAGACCTTAGCTATTAGGCCAGGGTAAGAGTTAAGACCTTAACCATTAGGCCAGAGTACGAGTCTAAGACCTTAGCTATTAGGCCAGAGTAAGAGTTAAGACCTTAGCTATTAGGCCAGAGTAAGAGTTACGACCTTGACCAGTAGGCCAGAGTAAGAGTTAAGACCCTAACCTGTAGGCCATAGTACGAGTCTAAGACCTTAGCTATTAGGCCAGAGTAAGAGTTAAGACCTTAACCATTAGGCCAGAGTACGAGTATAAGACCCTAGCTATTAGGCCAGAGTAAGAGTCTAAGACCTTAACCAGAAGGCCAGAGTAACAGTTAAGACCTTAGCTAATAGGCCAGAGTAAGAGTTAAGACCTTAACCATTAGCCCAGAGTAAGAGTTAAGACCTTAGCTATTAGGCTAGAGTAAGAGTTAAGACCTTAACCATTAGGCCAGAGTACGAGTCTAAGACCTTAGCTATTAGGCCATAGTAAGAGTTAAGACCTTAACCAGTAGGCCAGAGTAAGAGTTAAGACCTTAGCTATTAGGCCAGAGTTAGAGTTAAGACCTTAGCTATTAGGCCAGAGTAAGAGTTAATACCTTAACCAGTAGGCCAGAGTAAGAGTTAAGACCTTAACCTGTAGGCCATAGTACGAGTCTAAGACCTTAGCTATTAGGCCAGAGTAAGAGTTAAGACCTTAACCATTAGGCCAGAGTACGAGTATAAGACCTTAGCTATTAGGCCAGAGTAAGAGTTAAGACCTTAACCATTAGGCCAGAGTACGAGTCTAAGACCTTAGCTATTAGGCCAGAGTACAAGTCTAATACCTTAGCTATCACGCCAGAGTAAGAGTTAAGACCTTAGCTATTAGGCCAGAGAAAGAGTTAAGACCTCAGCTATTAGGCCAGAGTAAGAGTTAAGACCTTAACCAGTAGGCCAGAGTACGAGTCTAAAACCTTAGCTATTAGTCCAGAGTAAGAGTTAAGACCTTAGCTATAATGCCAGAGTAAGAGTTAAGACCTTAGCTATTAGGCCAGAGTAAGAGTTAAGACCTTAGCTATCAGGCCAGAGTAAGAGTTAAGACCTTAAGCAGTAGGCCAGAGTAAGAGTTAAGACCTTAACCAGTAGACCAGAGTACGAGTCTAAGACCTTAGCTATTAGGCCAGAGTAAGAGTTAAGACCTTAACCATTAGGCCAGAGTACGAGTCTAAGACCTTAGCTATTAGGCCAGAGTAAGAGTTAAGACCTTAGCTATTAGGCCAGAGTAAGAGTTCAGACCTTAGCTATTAGGCCAGAGTAAGAGTTAAGACATTAACCAGTAGGCCAGAGTAAGAGTTAAGACCTTAGCTATAAGGCCAGAGTAAGAGTTAAGACCTTAGCTATTAGGCCAGCGTAAGTGTTAAGACCTTAGCTATTAGGCCAGAGTAAGAGTTAAGACCTTAACCAGTAGGCCATAGTACGAGTCTAAGACCTTAACCAGTAGGCCAAAGTACGAGTCTAAGACCTTAGCTATTAGTCCAGAGTAAGAGTTAAGACCTTAACCAGTAGGCCAGAGTACGAGTCTAAGACCTTAGCTATTAGGCCAGAGTAAGATTTAAGACCTTAGCTATTAGGCCAGAGTAAGAGTTAAGACCTTAGCTATTAGGCCAGAGTAAGAGTTAAGACCTTAAGCATTAGGCCAGAGTAAGAGTTAAGACCTTAACCTGTAGGCCAGAGTAAGAGTTAAGACCTTAACAAGTAGGCCAGAGTAAGAGTTAAGACCTTAGCTATTAGGCCAGAGTAAGAGTTAAGACCTTAACCATTAGGCCAGAGTAAGAGTTAAGACCTTAACCATTAGGCCATTGTACGAGTCTAAGACATTAGCTAATAGGCCAGAGTAAGAGTTAAGACCTTAACCAGTAGGCCAGAGTAAGAGTTAAGACCTTAACCAGTAGGCCAGAGTACGAGTCTAAGACCTTAGCTATTAGGCCAGAGTAAGAGTTAAGACCTTAACCATTAGGCCAGAGTACGAGTCTAAGACCTTAGCTATTAGGCCAGAGTAAGAGTTAAGACCTTAGCTATTAGGCCAGAGTAAGAGTTCAGACCTTAGCTATTAGGCCAGAGTAAGAGTTAAGACATTAACC
The DNA here is from genome assembly GCF_964204655.1 of Triturus cristatus. Lineage (NCBI taxonomy): Eukaryota > Metazoa > Chordata > Amphibia > Caudata > Salamandridae > Triturus > Triturus cristatus. The sequence continues at coordinate 10,832 of NW_028188414.1, forward strand.
AGTAGGCCAGAGTAAGAGTTAAGACCTTAGCTATAAGGCCAGAGTAAGAGTTAAGACCTTAGCTATTAGGCCAGCGTAAGTGTTAAGACCTTAGCTATTAGGCCAGAGTAAGAGTTAAGACATTAAGCAGTAGGCCAGAGTAAGAGTTAAGACCTTAACCAGTAGGCCAGAGTAAGAGTTAAGACCTTAACCAGTAGGCCATAGTACGAGTGTAAGACCTTAGCTATTAGGCCATAGTAAGAGTTAAGACCTTAACCAGTAGGCCAGAGTACGAGTCTAAGACCTTAGCTATTAGGCCAGAGTAAGAGTCTAAGACCTCAGCTATTAGGCCAGAGTAAGAGTTAAGACCTTAACCAGTAGGCCAGAGTAAGAGTTAAGACCTTAACCAGTAGGCCAGAGTAAGAGTTAAGACCTTAACCTGTAGGCCATAGTACGAGTATAAGACCTTAGCTATTAGGCCAGAGTAAGAGTTAAGACCTTAGCTATTAGGCCAGAGTATGAGTCTAAGACCTTAGCTATTAGGCCGGAGTAAGATTTAAGACCTTAGCTATTAGGCCAGAGTAAGAGTTAAGACCTTAACCAGTAGGCCAGAGTAAGAGTTAAGACCTTAACCAGTAGGCCAGAGTATGAGTCTAAGACCTTAGCTATTAGGCCGGAGTAAGATTTAAGACCTTAGCTATTAGGCCAGAGTGAGAGTTAAGACATTAAGCAGTAGGCCAGAGTAAGAGATAAGACCTTAACCAGTAGGCCAGAGTAAGAGTTAAGACCTTAACCAGTAGGCCATAGTACAAGTCTAAGACCTTAGCTATTAGGCCATAGTAAGAGTTAAGACCTTAACCAGTAGGCCAGAGTACGAGTCTAAGACCTTAGCTATTAGGCCAGAGTAAGAGTCTAAGACCTTAGCTATTAGGCCAGAGTAAGAGTTAAGACCTTAACCAGTAGGCCAGAGTAAGAGTTAAGACCTTAACCAGTAGGCCAGAGTAAGAGTTAAGACCTTAACCAGTAGGCCAGAGTAAGAGTTAAGACATTAGCTATTAGGCCAGAGTAAGAGTTATGACCTTAACCATTAGGCCAGAATAAGAGTTAAGACCTTAGCTATTAGGCCAGAGTAAGAGTTAAGACCTTAACCATTAGGCCAGAGTACGAGTCTAAGACCTTAGCTATTAGGCCAGAGTAAGAGTTAAGACCTTAACCAGTAGGCCAGAGTAAGAGTTAAGACCTTAGCTATTAGGCCAGAGTAAGAGTTAAGACCTTAGCTATTAGGCCAGAGTAAGAGTTACGACCTTGACCAGTAGGCCAGAGTAAGAGTTAAGACCTTAACCTGTAGGCCATAGTACGAGTCTAAGACCTTAGCAATTAGGCCAGAGTAAGAGTTAAGACCTTAACCATTAGGCCAGAGTACGAGTATAAGACCCTAACTATTAGGCCAGAGTAAGAGTTAAGACCTTAACCAGAAGGCCAGAGTAACAGTTAAGACCTTAGCTAATAGGCCAGAGTAAGAGTTAAGACCTTAACCATTAGGCCAGAGTAAGAGTTAAGACCTTAGCTATTAGGCCAGAGTAAGAGTTAAGACCTTAGCTATTAGGCCAGAGTAAGAGTTAAGACCTTAGCTATTAGGCCAGAGAAAGAGTTAAGACCTTAGCTATTAGGCCAGAGTAGGAGTCTAAGACCTTAACCAGTAGGCCAGAGTAAGAGTTAAGACCTTAGCTATTAGGCCAGAGTAAGAGTTAATCCCTTAACCAGTAGGCCAGAGTAATAGTTAAGACCTTACCCAGTAGGCCAGAGTAAGAGTTAAGACCTTAACCAGTAGGCCAGAGTAAGAGTTAAGACCTTAGCTATTAGGCCAGAGTAAGAGTTAGGACCTTAGCTATTAGGCCAGAGTAAGAGTTACGACCTTGACCAGTAGGCCAGAGTAAGAGTTAAGACCTTAACCTGTAGGCCAAAGTACGAGTCTAAGACCTTAGCTATTAGGCCAGAGTAAGAGTTAAGACCTTAGCTATTAGGCCAGAGTAAGAGTTAATCCCTTAACCAGTAGGCCAGAGTAATAGTTAAGACCTTACCCAGTAGGCCAGAGTAAGAGTCTAAGACCTTAGCAATTGGACCAGAGTAAGAGTTAAGACCGTAACCAGTAGGCCAGAGCAAGAGTTAAGACCTTAACCAGTAGGCCAGAGTACGAGTCTATGACCTTAGCTATTAGGCCAGAGTAAGAGTTAAGACCTTAGCTATTAGGCCAGAGTACGAGTCTAAGACCTTAGCTATTAGGCCAGAGTACGAGTCTAAGACCTTAACTATTAGGCCAGAGTAAGAGTTAAGACCTTAACCAGTAGGCCAGAGTAAGAGTTAAGACCTTAGCTATTAGGCCAGAGTAAGAGTTAAGACCTTAACCATTAGGCCAGAATAAGAGTTAAGACCTTAGCTATTAGGCCAGGGTAAGAGTTAAGACCTTAACCATTAGGCCAGAGTACGAGTCTAAGACCTTAGCTATTAGGCCAGAGTAAGAGTTAAGACCTTAGCTATTAGGCCAGAGTAAGAGTTACGACCTTGACCAGTAGGCCAGAGTAAGAGTTAAGACCCTAACCTGTAGGCCATAGTACGAGTCTAAGACCTTAGCTATTAGGCCAGAGTAAGAGTTAAGACCTTAACCATTAGGCCAGAGTACGAGTATAAGACCCTAGCTATTAGGCCAGAGTAAGAGTCTAAGACCTTAACCAGAAGGCCAGAGTAACAGTTAAGACCTTAGCTAATAGGCCAGAGTAAGAGTTAAGACCTTAACCATTAGCCCAGAGTAAGAGTTAAGACCTTAGCTATTAGGCTAGAGTAAGAGTTAAGACCTTAACCATTAGGCCAGAGTACGAGTCTAAGACCTTAGCTATTAGGCCATAGTAAGAGTTAAGACCTTAACCAGTAGGCCAGAGTAAGAGTTAAGACCTTAGCTATTAGGCCAGAGTTAGAGTTAAGACCTTAGCTATTAGGCCAGAGTAAGAGTTAATACCTTAACCAGTAGGCCAGAGTAAGAGTTAAGACCTTAACCTGTAGGCCATAGTACGAGTCTAAGACCTTAGCTATTAGGCCAGAGTAAGAGTTAAGACCTTAACCATTAGGCCAGAGTACGAGTATAAGACCTTAGCTATTAGGCCAGAGTAAGAGTTAAGACCTTAACCATTAGGCCAGAGTACGAGTCTAAGACCTTAGCTATTAGGCCAGAGTACAAGTCTAATACCTTAGCTATCACGCCAGAGTAAGAGTTAAGACCTTAGCTATTAGGCCAGAGAAAGAGTTAAGACCTCAGCTATTAGGCCAGAGTAAGAGTTAAGACCTTAACCAGTAGGCCAGAGTACGAGTCTAAAACCTTAGCTATTAGTCCAGAGTAAGAGTTAAGACCTTAGCTATAATGCCAGAGTAAGAGTTAAGACCTTAGCTATTAGGCCAGAGTAAGAGTTAAGACCTTAGCTATCAGGCCAGAGTAAGAGTTAAGACCTTAAGCAGTAGGCCAGAGTAAGAGTTAAGACCTTAACCAGTAGACCAGAGTAAGAGTTAAGACCTTAACCTGTAGCCCATAGTACGAGTCTAAGACCTTAGCTATTAGGCCAGAGTAAGAGTTAAGACCTTAGCTATTAGGCCAGAGTAAGAGTTAAGACCTTAACCAGTAGGCCAGAGTAAGAGTAAAGACCTTAACCTGTAGGCCAGAGTATGAGTCTAAGACCTTAGCTATTAGGCCAGAGTAAGAGTTAAGACCTTAGCTATTAGGCCAGAGTAAGAGATAAGACCTTAACCAGTAGGCCAGAGTAAGAGTTAAGACCTTAGCTATTAGGCCACAGTAAGAGTTAAGACCTTAACCAGTAGGCCAAAGTACGAGTCTAAGACCTTAGCTATTAGGCCAGAGTAAGAGTTAAGACCTTAACCAGTAGGCCAGAGTACGAGTCTAAGACCTTAGCTATTAGGCCAGAGTAAGATTTAAGACCTTAGCTATTAGGCCAGAGTAAGAGTTAAGACTTTAGCTATTAGGATAGAGTAAGAGTTAAGACCTTAAGCATTAGGCCAGAGTAAGAGTTAAGACCTTAACCTGTAGGCCAGAGTAAGAGTTAAGACCTTAACAAGTAGGCCAGAGTAAGAGTTAAGACCTTAGCTATTAGGCCAGAGTAAGAGTTAAGACCTTAGCTATTAGGCCAGAGTAAGAGTTAAGACCTTAACCATTAGGCCAGAGTACGAGTCTAAGACCTTAGCTATTAGGCCAGAGTACAAGTCTAAGACCTTTGCTATCAGGCCAGAGTAAGAGTTAAGACCTTAGCTATTAGGCCAGAGAAAGAGTTAAGACCTCAGCTATTAGGCAAGAGTAAGAGTTAAGACCTTAACCAGTAGGCCAGAGTACAAGTCTAAAACCTTAGCTATTAGTCCAGAGTAAGAGTTAAGACCTTAGCTATAATGCCAGAGTAAGAGTTAAGACCTTAGCTATGAGGCCAGAGTAAGAGTTAAGACCTTAGCTAGTAGGCCAGAGTAAGAGTTAAGACCTTAAGCAGTAGGCCACAGTAAGAGTTAAGACCTTAACCAGTAGACCAGAGTAAGAGTTAAGACCTTAACCTGTAGGCCATAGTATGAGTCTAAGACCTTAGCTATTAGGCCAGAGTAAGAGTTAAGACCTTAGCTATTAGGCCAGAGTAAGAGTTAAGACCTTAACCTGTAGGCCAGAGTACGAGTCTAAGACCTTAGCTATTAGGCCAGAGTAAGAGTTAAAACCTTAGCTATTAGGCCAGAGTAAGAGTTAAGACCTTAACCAGTAGGCCAGAGTAAGAGTTAAGACCTTAGCTATTAGGCCACAGTAAGAGTTAAGACCTTAACCAGTAGGCCAAAGTACGAGTCTAAGACCTTAGCTATTAGGCCAGAGTAAGAGTTAAGACCTTAACCAGTAGGCCAGAGTACGAGTCTAAGACCTTAGCTATTAGGCCAGAGTAAGATTTAAGACCTTAGCTATTAGGCCAGAGTAAGAGTTAAGATCTTAGCTATTAGGCCAGAGTAAGAGTTAAGACCTTAAGCATTAGGCCAGAGTAAGAGTTAAGACCTTAACCTGTAGGCCAGAGTAAGAGTTAAGACCTTAACAAGTAGGCCAGAGTAAGAGTTAAGACCTTAGCTATTAGGCCAGAGTAAGAGTTCAGACCTTAACCATTAGGCCAGAGTAAGAGTTAAGACCTTAACCAGTAGGCCAGAGTAAGAGTCTAAGACCTTAACCATTAGGCCATTGTACGAGTCTAAGACATTAGCTAATAGGCCAGAGTAAGAGTTAAGACCTTAACCAGTAGGCCAGAGTAAGAGTTAAGACCTTAACCAGTAGGCCAGAGTACGAGTCTAAGACCTTAGCTATTAGGCCAGAGTAAGAGTTAAGACCTTAACCATTAGGCCAGAGTACGAGTCTAAGACCTTAGCTATTAGGCCAGAGTAAGAGTTAAGACCTTAGCTATTAGGCCAGAGTAAGAGTTCAGACCTTAGCTATTAGGCCAGAGTAAGAGTTAAGACATTAACCAGTAGGCCAGAGTAAGAGTTAAGACCTTAGCTATAAGGCCAGAGTAAGAGTTAAGACCTTAGCTATTAGGCCAGCGTAAGTGTTAAGACCTTAGCTATTAGGCCAGAGTAAGAGTTAAGACCTTAACCAGTAGGCCATAGTACGAGTCTAAGACCTTAACCAGTAGGCCAAAGTACGAGTCTAAGACCTTAGCTATTAGTCCAGAGTAAGAGTTAAGACCTTAACCAGTAGGCCAGAGTACGAGTCTAAGACCTTAGCTATTAGGCCAGAGTAAGATTTAAGACCTTAGCTATTAGGCCAGAGTAAGAGTTAAGACCTTAGCTATTAGGCCAGAGTAAGAGTTAAGACCTTAAGCATTAGGCCAGAGTAAGAGTTAAGACCTTAACCTGTAGGCCAGAGTAAGAGTTAAGACCTTAACAAGTAGGCCAGAGTAAGAGTTAAGACCTTAGCTATTAGGCCAGAGTAAGAGTTAAGACCTTAACCATTAGGCCAGAGTAAGAGTTAAGACCTTAACCATTAGGCCATTGTACGAGTCTAAGACATTAGCTAATAGGCCAGAGTAAGAGTTAAGACCTTAACCAGTAGGCCAGAGTAAGAGTTAAGACCTTAACCAGTAGGCCAGAGTACGAGTCTAAGACCTTAGCTATTAGGCCAGAGTAAGAGTTAAGACCTTAACCATTAGGCCAGAGTACGAGTCTAAGACCTTAGCTATTAGGCCAGAGTAAGAGTTAAGACCTTAGCTATTAGGCCAGAGTAAGAGTTCAGACCTTAGCTATTAGGCCAGAGTAAGAGTTAAGACATTAACCAGTAGGCCAGAGTAAGAGTTAAGACCTTAGCTATAAGGCCAGAGTAAGAGTTAAGACCTTAGCTATTAGGCCAGCGTAAGTGTTAAGACCTTAGCTATTAGGCCAGAGTAAGAGTTAAGACATTAAGCAGTAGGCCAGAGTAAGAGTTAAGACCTTAACCAGTAGGCCAGAGTAAGAGTTAAGACCTTGACCAGTAGGCCATAGTACGAGTCTAAGACCTTAGCTATTAGGCCATAGTAAGAGTTAAGACCTTAACCAGTAGGCCAGAGTACGAGTCTAAGACCTTAGCTATTAGGCCAGAGTAAGAGTCTAAGACCTCAGCTATTAGGCCAGAGTAAGAGTTAAGACCTTAACCAGTAGGCCAGAGTAAGAGTTAAGACCTTAACCAGTAGGCCAGAGTAAGAGTTAAGACCTTAACCTGTAGGCCATAGTACGAGTATAAGACCTTAGCTATTAGGCCAGAGTAAGAGTTAAGACCTTAGCTATTAGGCCAGAGTATGAGTCTAAGACCTTAGCTATTAGGCCGGAGTAAGATTTAAGACCTTAGCTATTAGGCCAGAGTAAGAGTTAAGACCTTAACCAGTAGGCCAGAGTAAGAGTTAAGACCTTAACCAGTAGGCCAGAGTATGAGTCTAAGACCTTAGCTATTAGGCCGGAGTAAGATTTAAGACCTTAGCTATTAGGCCAGAGTGAGAGTTAAGACATTAAGCAGTAGGCCAGAGTAAGAGATAAGACCTTAACCAGTAGGCCAGAGTAAGAGTTAAGACCTTAACCAGTAGGCCATAGTACAAGTCTAAGACCTTAGCTATTAGGCCATAGTAAGAGTTAAGACCTTAACCAGTAGGCCAGAGTACGAGTATAAGACCTTAGCTATTAGGCCAGAGTAAGAGTCTAAGACCTTAGCTATTAGGCCAGAGTAAGAGTTAAGACCTTAACCAGTAGGCCAGAGTAAGAGTTAAGACCTTAACCAGTAGGCCAGAGTAAGAGTTAAGACCTTAACCAGTAGGCCAGAGTAAGAGTTAAGACATTAGCTATTAGGCCAGAGTAAGAGTTATGACCTTAACCATTAGGCCAGAATAAGAGTTAAGACCTTAGCTATTAGGCCAGAGTAAGAGTTAAGACCTTAACCATTAGGCCAGAGTACGAGTCTAAGACCTTAGCTATTAGGCCAGAGTAAGAGTTAAGACCTTAACCAGTAGGCCAGAGTAAGAGTTAAGACCTTAGCTATTAGGCCAGAGTAAGAGTTAAGACCTTAGCTATTAGGCCAGAGTAAGAGTTACGACCTTGACCAGTAGGCCAGAGTAAGAGTTAAGACCTTAACCTGTAGGCCATAGTACGAGTCTAAGACCTTAGCAATTAGGCCAGAGTAAGAGTTAAGACCTTAACCATTAGGCCAGAGTACGAGTATAAGACCCTAACTATTAGGCCAGAGTAAGAGTTAAGACCTTAACCAGAAGGCCAGAGTAACAGTTAAGACCTTAGCTAATAGGCCAGAGTAAGAGTTAAGACCTTAACCATTAGGCCAGAGTAAGAGTTAAGACCTTAGCTATTAGGCCAGAGTAAGAGTTAAGACCTTAGCTATTAGGCCAGAGTAAGAGTTAAGACCTTAGCTATTAGGCCAGAGAAAGAGTTAAGACCTTAGCTATTAGGCCAGAGTAGGAGTCTAAGACCTTAACCAGTAGGCCAGAGTAAGAGTTAAGACCTTAGCTATTAGGCCAGAGTAAGAGTTAATCCCTTAACCAGTAGGCCAGAGTAATAGTTAAGACCTTACCCAGTAGGCCAGAGTAAGAGTTAAGACCTTAACCAGTAGGCCAGAGTAAGAGTTAAGACCTTAGCTATTAGGCCAGAGTAAGAGTTAGGACCTTAGCTATTAGGCCAGAGTAAGAGTTACGACCTTGACCAGTAGGCCAGAGTAAGAGTTAAGACCTTAACCTGTAGGCCAAAGTACGAGTCTAAGACCTTAGCTATTAGGCCAGAGTAAGAGTTAAGACCTTAGCTATTAGGCCAGAGTAAGAGTTAATCCCTTAACCAGTAGGCCAGAGTAATAGTTAAGACCTTACCCAGTAGGCCAGAGTAAGAGTCTAAGACCTTAGCAATTGGACCAGAGTAAGAGTTAAGACCGTAACCAGTAGGCCAGAGCAAGAGTTAAGACCTTAACCAGTAGGCCAGAGTACGAGTCTATGACCTTAGCTATTAGGCCAGAGTAAGAGTTAAGACCTTAGCTATTAGGCCAGAGTACGAGTCTAAGACCTTAACTATTAGGCCAGAGTAAGAGTTAAGACCTTAGCTATTAGGCCAGATTAAGAGTTAAGACCTTAACCATTAGGCCAGAATAAGAGTTAAGACCTTAGCTATTAGGCCAGGGTAAGAGTTAAGACCTTAACCATTAGGCCAGAGTACGAGTCTAAGACCTTAGCTATTAGGCCAGAGTAAGAGTTAAGACCTTAACCAGTAGGCCAGAGTAAGAGTTAAGACCTTAGCTATTAGGCCAGAGTAAGAGTTAAGACCTTAGCTATTAGGCCAGAGTAAGAGTTACGACCTTGACCAGTAGGCCAGAGTAAGAGTTAAGACCTTAACCATTAGGCCAGAGTACGAGTATAAAACCCTAGCTATTAGGCCAGAGTAAGAGTTAAGACCTTAACCAGAAGGCCAGAGTAACAGTTAAGACCTTAGCTAATATGCCAGAGTAAGAGTTAAGACCTTAACCATTAGGCCAAAGTAAGAGTTAAGACCTTAGCTATTAGGCCAGAGTAAGAGTTAAGATCTTAGCTATTAGGCCAGAGTAAGAGTTAAGACCTTAGCTATTAGGCCAGAGTAAGAGTTAAGACCTTAGCTATTAGGCCAGAGTAGGAGTCTAAGACCTTAACCAGTAGGCCAGAGTAAGAGTTAAGACCTTAGCTATTAGGCCAGAGTAAGAGTTAATCCCTTAACCAGTAGGCCAGAGTAATAGTTAAGACCTTACCCAGTAGGCCAGAGTAAGAGTCTAAGACCTTAGCAATTGGAACAGAGTAAGAGTTAAGACCTTAACCAGTAGGCCAGAGCAAGAGTTAAGACCTTAACCAGTAGGCCATAGTACGAGTCTAAGACCTTAGCTATTAGGCCAGAGTAAGAGTTAAGACCTTAACCATTAGGCCAGAGTACGAGTCTAAGACCTTAGCTATTAGGCCAGAGTAAGAGTTAAGACCTTAGCTATTAGGCCAGAGTACGAGTCTAAGACCTTAACTATTAGGCCAGAGTAAGAGTTAAGACCTTAACCAGTAGGCCAGAGTAAGAGTTAAGACCTTAGCTATTAGGCCAGAGTAAGAGTTAAGACCTTAACCATTAGGCCAGAGTAAGAGTTAAGACCTTAGCTATTAGGCTAGAGTAAGAGTTAAGACCTTAACCATTAGGCCAGAGTATGAGTCTAAGACCTTAGCTATTAGGCCACAGTAAGAGTTAAGACCTTAACCAGTAGGCCAGAGTAAGAGTTAAGACCTTAGCTATTAGGCCAGAGTTAGAGTTAAGACCTTAGCTATTAGGCCAGAGTAAGAGTTAATACCTTAACCAGTAGGCCAGAGTAAGAGTTAAGACCTTAACCTGTAGGCCATAGTACGAGTCTAAGACCTTAGCTATTAGGCCAGAGTAAGAGTTAAGACCTTAACCATTAGGCCAGAGTACGAGTATAAGACCTTAGCTATTAGGCCAGAGTAAGAGTTAAGACCTTAACCATTAGGCCAGAGTACGAGTCTAAGACCTTAGCTATTAGGCCAGAGTACAAGTCTAATACCTTAGCTATCAGGCCAGAGTAAGAGTTAAGACCTTAGCTATTAGGCCAGAGAAAGAGTTAAGACCTCAGCTATTAGGCCAGAGTAAGAGTTAAGACCTTAACCAGTAGGCCAGAGTACGAGTCTAAAACCTTAGCTATTAGTCCAGAGTAAGAGTTAAGACCTTAGCTATAATGCCAGAGTAAGAGTTAAGACCTTAGCTATTAGGCCAGAGTACGAGTCTAAGACCTTAGCTATCACGCAAGAGTAAGAGTTAAGATCTTAGCTGTTAGGCCAGAGAAAGAGTTAAGACCTTAGCTATTAGGCCAGAATAAGAGTTAAGACCTTAACCTGTAGGCCAGAGTAAGAGTTAAGACCTTAACCATTAGGCCACAGGACGAGTCTAAGACCTTAGCTATTAGGCCAGAGTAAGAGTTAAGACCTTAACCATTAGGCCAGAGTACGAGTCTAAGACCTTAGCTATTAGACCAGATTAAGAGTTAAGACCTTAACCAGTAGGCCAGAGTAAGAGTTAAGACCTTAGCTATTAGGCCAGAGTTAGAGTTAAGACCTTAGCTATTAGGCCAGAGTAAGAGTTAAGACCTTAACCTGTAGGCCAGAGTAAGAGTTAAGACCTTAGCTATTAGGCCAGAGTAAGAGTTAATCCCTTAACCAGTAGGCCAGAGTAATAGTTAAGACCTTACCCAGTAGGCCAGAGTAAGAGTCTAAGACCTTAGCAATTGGGCCAGAGTAAGAGTTAAGACCTTAACCAGTAGACCAGAGTAAGAGTTAAGACCTTAACCTGTAGGCCATAGTATGAGTCTAAGACCTTAGCTATTAGGCCAGAGTAAGAGTTAAGACCTTAGCTATTAGGCCAGAGTAAGAGTTAAGACCTTAACCTGTAGGCCAGAGTACGAGTCTAAGACCTTAGCTATTAGGCCAGAGTAAGAGTTAAGACCTTAGCTATTAGGCCAGAGTAAGAGTTAAGACCTTAACCAGTAGGCCAGAGTAAGAGTTAAGACCTTAGCTATTAGGCCACAGTAAGAGTTAAGACCTTAACCAGTAGGCCAAAGTACGAGTCTAAGACCTTAGCTATTAGGCCAGAGTAAGAGTTAAGACCTTAACCAGTAGGCCAGAGTACGAGTCTAAGACCTTAGCTATTAGGCCAGAGTAAGATTTAAGACCTTAGCTATTAGGCCAGAGTAAGAGTTAAGACCTTAGCTATTAGGCCAGAGTAAGAGTTAAGACCTTAAGCATTAGGCCAGAGTAAGAGTTAAGACCTTAACCTGTAGGCCAGAGTAAGAGTTAAGACCTTAACAAGTAGGCCAGAGTAAGAGTTAAGACCTTAGCTATTAGGCCAGAGTAAGAGTTCAGACCTTAACCATTAGGCCAGAGTAAGAGTTAAGACCTTAACCAGTAGGCCAGAGTAAGAGTCTAAGACCTTAACCATTAGGCCATTGTACGAGTCTAAGACATTAGCTAATAGGCCAGAGTAAGCGTTAAGACCTTAACCAGTAGGCCAGAGTAAGAGTTAAGACCTTAACCAGTAGGCCAGAGTACGAGTCTAAGACCTTAGCTATTAGGCCAGAGTAAGAGTTAAGACCTTAACCATTAGGCCAGAGTACGAGTCTAAGACCTTAGCTATTAGGCCAGAGTAAGAGTTAAGACCTTAGCTATTAGGCCAGAGTAAGAGTTCAGACCTTAGCTATTAGGCCAGAATAAGAGTTAAGACATTAACCAGTAGGCCAGAGTAAGAGTTAAGACGTTAGCTATAAGGCCAGAGTAAGAGTTAAGACCTTAGCTATTAGGCCAGCGTAAGTGTTAAGACCTTAGCTATTAGGCCAGAGTAAGAGTTAAGACATTAAGCAGTAGTCCAGAGTAAGAGTTAAGACCTTAACCAGTAGGCCATAGTACGAGTCTAAGACCTTAGCTATTAGGCCATAGTAAGAGTTAAGACCTTAGCTAGTAGGCCAGAGTAAGAGTTAAGACCTTAACCAGTAGGCCAGAGTAAGAGTTAAGACGTTAACCAGTAGGCCAGAGTAAGAGTTAAGACCTTAACCAGTAGGCCAGAGTACGAGTCTAAGACCTTAGCAATTAGGCCAGAGTAAGAGTTAAGATCTAACCCAGTAGGCCAGAGCAAGAGTTAAGAACTTAACCAGTAGGCCAGAGTACGAGTCTAAGACCTTAGCTATTAGGCCATAGTAAGAGTTAAGACATTAAGCAGTAGGCCAGAGTAAGAGTTAAGACCTTAACCAGTAGGCCATAGTACGAGTCTAAGACCTTAGCTATTAGGCCAGAGTAAGAGTTAAGACCTTAGCTATTAGGCCAGAGTATGAGTCTAAGACCTTAGCTATTAGGCCGGAGTAAGATTTAAGACCTTAGCTATTAGGCCAGAGTAAGAGTTAAGACCTTAACCAGTAGGCCAGAGTAGGAGTTAAGACCTTAACCAGTAGGCCAGAGTTCGAGTCTAAGACCTTAGCTATTAGGCCAGAGTAAGAGTTAAGACCTTAGCTATTAGGCCAGAGTAAGAGTTAAGACCTTAACCAATAGGCCAGAGTAAGAGTTAAGACCTTAACCAGTAGGCCATAGTATGTGTCTAAGACCTTAGCTATTAGGCCAGAGTAAGAGTTAAGAACTTAGCTATTAGGCCAGAGTAAGAGTTCAGACCTTAGCTATTAGGCCAGAGTAAGAGTTAAGACATTAACCAGTAGGCCAGAGTAAGAGTTAAGACGTTAGCTATAAGGCCAGAGTAAGAGTTAAGACCTTAGCTATTAGGCCAGCGTAAGTGTTAAGACCTTAGCTATTAGGCCAGAGTAAGAGTTAAGACCTTAACCAGTAGGCCATAGTACGAGTCTAAGACCTTATCTATTAGGCCAGAGTAAGAGTTAAGACCTTAGCTATTAGGCCAGAGTATGAGTCTAAGACCTTAGCTATTAGGCCAGAGTAAGAGTTAAGACCTTAGCTATTAGGCCAGCGTAAGACTTAAGACCTTATCCAGTAGGCCAGAGTAAGAGTTAAGACCTTAACCAGTAGACCAGAGTAAGAGTTAAGACCTTAACCAGTAGGCCAGAGTACGAGTCTAAGACCTTAGATATTAGGCCATAGTAAGAGTTAAGACCTTAGCTATTAGGCCAGAGTAAGAGTTAAGACCTTAACCATTAGGCCAGAGTAAGAGTTAAGACCTTAACCAGTAGGCCAGAGTACGAGTCTAAGACCTTAGCTATTAGGACAGAGTAAGAGTTAAGACCTTAACTAGTAGGCCAGAGTACGAGTCTAAGACCTTAGCTATTAGGCCAGAGTAAGAGTTAAGATCTTAGCTATTAGGCCAGAGTAAGAGTTAAGACCTTAACCAGTAGGCCAGAGTACGAGTCTATGACCTTAGCTATTAGGCCAGAGTAAGAGTTAAGACCTTAGCTATTAGGCCAGAGTACGAGTCTAAGACCTTAACTATTAGGCCAGAGTAAGAGTTAAGACCTTAGCTATTAGGCCAGATTAAGAGTTAAGACCTTAACCATTAGGCCAGAATAAGAGTTAAGACCTTAGCTATTAGGCCAGGGTAAGAGTTAAGACCTTAACCATTAGGCCAGAGTACGAGTCTAAGACCTTAGCTATTAGGCCAGAGTAAGAGTTAAGACCTTAACCAGTAGGCCAGAGTAAGAGTTAAGACCTTAGCTATTAGGCCAGAGTAAGAGTTAAGACCTTAGCTATTAGGCCAGAGTAAGAGTTACGACCTTGACCAGTAGGCCAGAGTAAGAGTTAAGACCTTAACCATTAGGCCAGAGTAAGAGTATAAAACCCTAGCTATTAGGCCAGAGTAAGAGTTAAGACCTTAACCAGAAGGCCAGAGTAACAGTTAAGACCTTAGCTAATATGCCAGAGTAAGAGTTAAGACCTTAACCATTAGGCCAAAGTAAGAGTTAAGACCTTAGCTATTAGGCCAGAGTAAGAGTTAAGATCTTAGCTATTAGGCCAGAGTAAGAGTTAAGACCTTAGCTATTAGGCCAGAGTAAGAGTTAAGACCTTAGCTATTAGGCCAGAGTAGGAGTCTAAGACCTTAACCAGTAGGCCAGAGTAAGAGTTAAGACCTTAGCTATTAGGCCAGAGTAAGAGTTAATCCCTTAACCAGTAGGCCAGAGTAATAGTTAAGACCTTACCCAGTAGGCCAGAGTAAGAGTCTAAGACCTTAGCAATTGGAACAGAGTAAGAGTTAAGACCTTAACCAGTAGGCCAGAGCAAGAGTTAAGACCTTAACCAGTAGGCCATAGTACGAGTCTAAGACCTTAGCTATTAGGCCAGAGTAAGAGTTAAGACCTTAACCATTAGGCCAGAGTACGAGTCTAAGACCTTAGCTATTAGGCCAGAGTAAGAGTTAAGACCTTAGCTATTAGGCCAGAGTACGAGTCTAAGACCTTAACTATTAGGCCAGAGTAAGAGTTAAGACCTTAACCAGTAGGCCAGAGTAAGAGTTAAGACCTTAGCTATTAGGCCAGAGTAAGAGTTAAGACCTTAACCATTAGGCCAGAGTAAGAGTTAAGACCTTAGCTATTAGGCTAGAGTAAGAGTTAAGACCTTAACCATTAGGCCAGAGTATGAGTCTAAGACCTTAGCTATTAGGCCACAGTAAGAGTTAAGACCTTAACCAGTAGGCCAGAGTAAGAGTTAAGACCTTAGCTATTAGGCCAGAGTTAGAGTTAAGACCTTAGCTATTAGGCCAGAGTAAGAGTTAATACCTTAACCAGTAGGCCAGAGTAAGAGTTAAGACCTTAACCTGTAGGCCATAGTACGAGTCTAAGACCTTAGCTATTAGGCCAGAGTAAGAGTTAAGACCTTAACCATTAGGCCAGAGTACGAGTATAAGACCTTAGCTATTAGGCCAGAGTAAGAGTTAAGACCTTAACCATTAGGCCAGAGTACGAGTCTAAGACCTTAGCTATTAGGCCAGAGTACAAGTCTAATACCTTAGCTATCAGGCCAGAGTAAGAGTTAAGACCTTAGCTATTAGGCCAGAGAAAGAGTTAAGACCTCAGCTATTAGGCCAGAGTAAGAGTTAAGACCTTAACCAGTAGGCCAGAGTACGAGTCTAAAACCTTAGCTATTAGTCCAGAGTAAGAGTTAAGACCTTAGCTATAATGCCAGAGTAAGAGTTAAGACCTTAGCTATTAGGCCAGAGTACGAGTCTAAGACCTTAGCTATCACGCAAGAGTAAGAGTTAAGATCTTAGCTGTTAGGCCAGAGAAAGAGTTAAGACCTTAGCTATTAGGCCAGAATAAGAGTTAAGACCTTAACCTGTAGGCCAGAGTAAGAGTTAAGACCTTAACCATTAGGCCACAGGACGAGTCTAAGACCTTAGCTATTAGGCCAGAGTAAGAGTTAAGACCTTAACCATTAGGCCAGAGTACGAGTCTAAGACCTTAGCTATTAGACCAGATTAAGAGTTAAGACCTTAACCAGTAGGCCAGAGTAAGAGTTAAGACCTTAGCTATTAGGCCAGAGTAAGAGTTAAGACATTAAGCAGTAGGCCAGAGTATGTGTCTAAGACCTTAGCTATTAGGCCAGAGTAAGAGTTAAGAACTTAGCTATTAGGCCAGAGTAAGAGTTCAGACCTTAGCTATTAGGCCAGAGTAAGAGTTAAGACGTTAGCTATAAGGCCAGAGTAAGAGTTAAGACCTTAGCTATTAGGCCAGCGTAAGTGTTAAGACCTTAGCTATTAGGCCAGAGTAAGAGTTAAGACCTTAACCAGTAGGCCATAGTACGAGTCTAAGACCTTATCTATTAGGCCAGAGTAAGAGTTAAGACCTTAGCTATTAGGCCAGAGTATGAGTCTAAGACCTTAGCTATTAGGCCAGAGTAAGAGTTAAGACCTTAGCTATTAGGCCAGCGTAAGACTTAAGACCTTATCCAGTAGGCCAGAGTAAGAGTTAAGACCTTAACCAGTAGACCAGAGTAAGAGTTAAGACCTTAACCAGTAGGCCAGAGTACGAGTCTAAGACCTTAGATATTAGGCCATAGTAAGAGTTAAGACCTTAGCTATTAGGCCAGAGTAAGAGTTAAGACCTTAACCATTAGGCCAGAGTAAGAGTTAAGACCTTAACCAGTAGGCCAGAGTACGAGTCTAAGACCTTAGCTATTAGGACAGAGTAAGAGTTAAGACCTTAACTAGTAGGCCAGAGTACGAGTCTAAGACCTTAGCTATTAGGCCAGAGTAAGAGTTAAGATCTTAGCTATTAGGCCAGAGTAAGAGTTAAGACCTTAGCTATTAGGCCAGAGTAAGAGTTAAGACCTTAGCTATTAGGCCAGAGAAAGAGTTAAGACCTTAGCTATTAGGCCAGAGTAAGAGTTAATCCCTTTACCAGTAGGCCAGAGCAAGAGTTAAGATCTTAACCTGTAGGCCATAGTACAAGTCTAAGACCTTAGCTATTAGGCCAGAGTAAGAGTTAAAACCTTAGCTATTAGGCCAGAGAAAGAGTTAAGACCTTAACCATTAGGCCAGAGTACGAGTCTAAGACCTTAGCTATTAGGCCAGAGTAAGAGTTAAGACCTTAGATATTAGGCCAGAGTAAGAGTTAAGACCTTAGCTATTAGGCCAGAGTAAGAGTTAAGACCTTAACCATTAGACCAGAATAAGAGTTAAAACCTTAGCTATTAGGCCGGGGTAAGAGTTAAGACCTTAACCATTAGGCCAGAGTACGAGTCTAAGACCTTAGCTATTAGGCCAGAGTAAGAGTTAAGACCTTAACCAGTAGGCCAGAGTAAGAGTTAAGACCTTAGCTATTAGGCCAGAGTAAGAGTTAAGACCTTAGCTATTAGGCCAGAGTAAGAGTTACGACCTTGACCAGTAGGCCAGAGTAAGAGTTAAGACCTTAACCAGAAGGCCAGAGTAAGAGTTAAGACCTTAGCTATTAGGCCAGAGTAAGAGTTAAGACCTTAACCATTAGGCCAGAGTAAGAGTTAAGACCTTAGCTATTAGGCTAGAGTAAGAGTTAAGACCTTAACCATTAGGCCAGAGTACGAGTCTAAGACCTTAGCTATTAGGCCAGAGTAAGAGTTAAGACCTTAACCAGTAGGCCAGAGTAAGAGTTAAGACCTTAGCTATTAGGCCAGAGTTGGAGTTAAGACCTTAGCTATTAGGCCAGAGTAAGAGTTAAGACCTTAACCAGTAGGCCAGAGTAAGAGTTAAGACCTTAACCTGTAGGCCATAGTACGAGTCTAAGACCTTAGCTATTAGGCCAGAGTAAGAGTTAAGACCTTAACCATTAGGCCAGAGTACGAGTATAAGACCTTAGCTATTAGGCCAGAGTAAGAGTTAAGACCTTAACCAGTAGGCCAGAGTAAGAGTCTAAGACGTTAGCTATTAGGCCAGAGTAAGACTTAAGACCTTATCTATTAGGCCAGAGTAAGAGTTAAGACCTTAGCTATTAGGCCAGAGTAAGAGTTAAGACCTTAACCATTAGGCCAGTGTAAGAGTTAAGACCTTAACCTGTAGGCCAGAGTAAGAGTTAAGACCTTAACAAGTAGGCCAGAGTAAGAGTTAAGACCTTAGCTATTAGGCCAGAGTAAGAGTTAAGACCTTAACCATTAGGCCAGAGTAAGAGTTAAGACCTTAACCAGTAGGCCATAGTACGAGTCTAAGACCTTAGCTATTAGGCCAGAGTAAGAGTTAAGACCTTAACCGGTAGGCCAGAGTAAGAGTTAATACCTTAACCTGTAGGCCATAGTACGAGTCTAAGACCTTAGCTATTAGGCCAGAGTAAGTGTTAAGACCTTAACCAGTAGGCCAGAGTAAGAGTTAAGACCTTAACCAGTAGACCAGAGTAAGAGTTAAGACCTTAACCAGTAGGCCAGAGTACGAGTCTAAGACCTTAGCTATTAGGCCAGAGTAAGAGTTAAGACCTTAGCTATTAGGCCAGAGTAAGAGTTAAGACATTAACCAGTAGGCCAGAGTACGAGTCTAAGACCTTAGCTATTAGGCCAGAGTAAGAGTTAAGACCTTAACCTGTAGGCCATAGTACGAGTCTAAGACCTTAGCTATTAGGACAGAGTAAGAGTTAAGACCTTAACTAGTAGGCCAGAGTACGAGTCTAAGACCTTAGCTATTAGGCCAGAGTAAGAGTTAAGACATTAGCTATTAGGCCAGAGAAAGAGTTAAGACCTTAGCTATTAGGCCAGAGTAGGAGTCTAAGACCTTAACCAGTAGGCCAGAGTAAGAGTTAAGACCTTAGCTATTAGGCCAGAGTAAGAGTTAATCCCTTAACCAGTAGGCCAGAGTAATAGTTAAGACCTTAACCAGTAGGCCAGAGTAAGAGTCTAAGACCTTAGCAATTGGGCCATAGTAAGAGTTAAGACCTTAACCAGTAGGCCAGAGCAAGAGTTAAGATCTTAACCTGTAGGCCATAGTACAAGTCTAAGACCTTAGCTATTAGGCCAGAGTAAGAGTTAAGACCTTAGCTATTAGGCCAGAGTAAGAGTTAAGACCTTAACCAGTAGGCCATAGTACGAGTCTAAGACCTTAGCTATTAGGTCATAGTAAGAGTTAAGACCTTAACCAGTAGGCCAGAGTACGAGTCTAAGACCTTAGCTATTAGGCCAGAGTAAGAGTCTAAGACCTTAGCTATTAGGCCAGAGTAAGTGTTAAGACCTTAACCAGTAGGCCAGAGTAAGAGTTAAGACCTTAACCAGTAGGCCAGAGTAAGAGTTAAGACCTTAACCTGTAGGCCATAGTACGAGTCTAAGACCTTAGCTATTAGGCCAGAGTAAGAGTTAAGACCTTAGCTATTAGGCCAGAGTATGAGTCTAATACCTTAGCTATTAGGCCGGAGTAAGATTTAAGACCTTAGCTATTAGGCCAGAGTAAGAGTTAAGACCTTAACCAGTAGGCCAGAGTAAGAGTTAAGACCTTAACCAGTAGGCCAGAGTTCGAGTCTAAGACCTTAGCTATTAGGCCAGAGTAAGAGTTAAGACCTTAGCTATTAGGCCAGAGTAAGAGTTAAGACCTTAACCAATAGGCCAGAGTAAGAGTTAAGACCTTAACCAGTAGGCCATAGTATGAGTCTAAGACCTTAGCTATTAGGCCAGAGTAAGAGTTAAGACCTTAACCAGTAGGCCAGAGTATGAGTCTAAGACCTTAGCTATTAGGCCAGAGTAAGAGTCTAAGACCTTAGCTATTAGGCCAGAGTAAGAGTTAAGACCTTAACCAGTAGGCCAGAGTAAGAGTTAAGACCTTAACCTGTAGGCCATAGTACGAGTCTAAGACCTTAGCTATTAGGCCAGAGTAAGAGTTAAGACCTTAGCTATTAGGCCAGAGTATGAGTCTAAGACCTTAGCTATTAGGCCAGAGTAAGAGTTAAGACCTTAGCTATTAGGCCAGAGTAAGACTTAAGACCTTAGCTATTAGGCCAGAGTAAGAGTTAAGACCTTAACCAGTAGGCCAGAGTAAGAGTTAATACCTTAACCTGTAGGCCATAGTACGAGTCTAAGACCTTAGCTATTAGGCCAGAGTAAGTGTTAAGACCTTAACCAGTAGGCCAGAGTAAGAGTTAAGACCTTAACCAGTAGACCAGAGTAAGAGTTAAGACCTTAACCAGTAGGCCAGAGTACGAGTCTAAGACCTTAGCTATTAGGCCAGAGTAAGAGTTAAGACCTTAGCTATTAGGCCAGAGTAAGAGTTAAGACCTTAACCATTAGGCCAGAGTAAGAGTTAAGACCTTAACCAGTAGGCCAGAGTACGAGTCTAAGACCGTAGCTATTAGGCCAGAGTAAGAGTTAAGACCTTAACCTGTAGGCCATAGTACGAGTCTAAGACCTTAGCTATTAGGACAGAGTAAGAGTTAAGACCTTAACTAGTAGGCCAGAGTACGAGTCTAAGACCTTAGCTATTAGGCCAGAGTAAGAGTTAAGATCTTAGCTATTAGGCCAGAGTAAGAGTTAAGACCTTAGCTATTAGGCCAGAGTAAGAGTTAAGACCTTAGCTATTAGGCCAGAGTAAGAGTTAAGACCTTAGCTATTAGGCCAGACTAAGAGTTACGACCTTGACCAGTAGGCCAGAGTAAGAGTTAAGACCTTAACCTGTAGGCCATAGTACGAGTCTAAGACCTTAGCTATTAGGCCAGAGTAAGAGTTAAGACCTTAACCATTAGGCCAGAGTATGAGTCTAAGACCTTAGCTATTAGGCCAGAGTAAGAGTTAAGACCTTAACCAGTAGGCCAGAGTAAGAGTTAAGACCTTAGCTATTAGGCCAGAGTTGGAGTTAAGACCTTAGCTATTAGGCCAGAGTAAGAGTTAAGACCTTAACCAGTAGGCCAGAGTAAGAGTTAAGACCTTAACCTGTAGGCCATAGTACGAGTTTAAGACCTTAGCTATTAGGCCAGAGTAAGAGTTACGACCTTAACCATTAGGCCAGAGTACGAGTATAAGACCTTAGCTATTAGGCCAGAGTAAGAGTTAAGACCTTAACCAGTAGGCCAGAGTAAGAGTCTAAGACATTAGCTATTAGGCCAGAGTAAGAGTTAAGACCTTAACCTCTAGGCCAGAGTAAGAGTTAAGACCTTAACCATTT
Source organism: Triturus cristatus (assembly GCF_964204655.1). Lineage (NCBI taxonomy): Eukaryota > Metazoa > Chordata > Amphibia > Caudata > Salamandridae > Triturus > Triturus cristatus. The sequence continues at coordinate 31,448 of NW_028188414.1, forward strand.
GGCCACAGTACGAGTCTAAGACCTTAGCTATTAGGCCAGAGTAAGAGTTAAGACCTTAACCAGTAGGCCAGAGTACGAGTCTAAGACCTTAGCTATTAGGCCAGAGTAAGAGTTAAGACCTTATCTATTAGGCCAGAGTAAGAGTTAAGACCTTAGCTATTAGGCCAGAGTAAGAGTTAAGACCTTAACCATTAGGCCAGTGTAAGAGTTAAGACCTTAACCTGTAGGCCAGAGTAAGAGTTAAGACCTTAACAAGTAGGCCAGAGTAAGAGTTAAGACCTTAGCTATTAGGCCAGAGTAAGAGTTAAGACCTTAACCATTAGGCCAGAGTAAGAGTTAAGACCTTAACCAGTAGGCCAGAGTAAGAGTTAAGACCTTAACCAGTAGGCCATAGTACGAGTCTAAGACCTTAGCTATTAGGCCAGAGTAAGAGTTAAGACCTTAACCAGTAGGCCAGAGTAAGAGTTAATACCTTAACCTGTAGGCCATAGTACGAGTATAAGACCTTAGCTATTAGGCCAGAGTAAGTGTTAAGACCTTAACCAGTAGGCCAGAGTAAGAGTTAAGACCTTAACCAGTAGACCAGAGTAAGAGTTAAGACCTTAACCAGTAGGCCAGAGTACGAGTCTAAGACCTTAGCTATTAGGCCAGAGTAAGAGTTAAGACCTTAGCTATTAGGCCAGAGTAAGAGTTAAGACCTTAACCAGTAGGCCAGAGTACGAGTCTAAGACCTTAGCTATTAGGCCAGAGTAAGAGTTAAGACCTTAACCTGTAGGCCATAGTACAAGTCTAAGACCTTAGCTATTAGGACAGAGTAAGAGTTAAGACCTTAACTAGTAGGCCAGAGTACGAGTCTAAGACCTTAGCTATTAGGCCAGAGTAAGAGTTAAGACCTTAGCTATTAGGCCTGAGAAAGAGTTAAGACCTTAGCTATTAGGCCAGAGTAGGAGTCTAAGACCTTAACCAGTAGGCCAGAGTAAGAGTTAAGACCTTATCTATTAGGCCAGAGTAAGAGTTAATCCCTTAACCAGTAGGCCAGAGTAATAGTTAAGACCTTAACCAGTAGGCCAGAGTAAGAGTCTAAGACCTTAGCAATTGGGCCAGAGTAAGAGTTACGACCTTAACCAGTAGGCCAGAGCAAGAGTTAAGATCTTAACCTGTAGGCCATAGTACAAGTCTAAGACCTTAGCTATTAGGCCAGAGTAAGTGTTAAGACCTTAGCTATTAGGCCAGAGCAAGAGTTAAGACCTTAACCATTAGGCCAGAGTACGAGTCTAAGACCTTAGCTATTAGGCCAGAGTAAGAGTTAAGACCTTAGCTATTAGGCCAGAGTAAGAGTTAAGACCTTAGCTATTAGGCCAGAGTGAGAGTTAAGACCTTAACCATTAGGCCAGAATAAGAGTTAAGACCTTAGCTATTAGGCCAGGGTAAGAGTTAAGACCTTAACCATTAGGCCAGAGTACGAGTCTAAGACCTTAGCTATTAGGCCAGAGTAAGAGTTAAGACCTTAGCTATTAGGCCAGAGTAAGAGTTACGACCTTGACCAGTAGGCCAGAGTAAGAGTTAAGACCTTAACCTGTAGGCCATAGTACGAGTCTAAGACCTTAGCTATTAGGCCAGAGTAAGAGTTAAGACCTTAACCATTAGGCCAGAGTACGAGTATAAGACCTTAGCTATTAGGCCAGAGTAAGAGTTAAGACCTTAACCAGAAGGCCAGAGTAAGAGTTAAGACCTTAGCTATTAGGCCAGAGTAAGATTTAAGACCTTAACCATTAGGCCAGAGTAAGAGTTAAGACCTTAGCTATTAGGCTAGAGTAAAAGTTAAAACCTTAACCATTAGCCCAGAGTACGAGTCTAAGACCTTAGCTATTAGGCCAGAGTAAGAGTTAAGACCTTAACCAGTAGGCCAGAGTAAGAGTTAAGACCTTAGCTATTAGGCCAGAGTTGGAGTTAAGACCTTAGCTATTAGGCCAGAGTAAGAGTTAAGACCTTAACCAGTAGGCCAGAGTAAGAGTTAAGACCTTAACCTGTAGGCCATAGTACGAGTCTAAGACCTTAGCTATTAGGCCAGAGTAAGAGTTAAGACCTTAACCATTAGGCCAGAGTACGAGTATAAGACCTTAGCTATTAGGCCAGAGTAAGAGTTAAGACCTTAACCAGTAGGCCAGAGTAAGAGTCTAAGACGTTAGCTATTAGGCCAGAGTAAGAGTTAAGACCTTAACCTGTAGGCCAGAGTAAGAGTTAAGACCTTAACCATTAGGCCACAGTACGAGTCTAAGACCTTAGCTATTAGGCCAGAGTAAGAGTTAAGACCTTAACCAGTAGGCCAGAGTACGAGTCTAAGACCTTAGCTATTAGGCCAGAGTAAGAGTTAAGACCTTATCTATTAGGCCAGAGTAAGAGTTAAGACCTCAGCTATTAGGCCAGAGTAAGAGTTAAGACCTTAACCATTAGGCCAGAGTAAGAGTTAAGACCTTAACCTGTAGGCCAGAGTAAGAGTTAAGACCTTAACAAGTAGGCCAGAGTAAGAGTTAAGACCTTAGCTAATAGGCCAGAGTAAATGTTAAGACCTTAACCAGTAGGCCAGAGTAAGAGTTAAGACCTTAAACAGTAGGCCAGAATACGAGTCTAAGACCTTAGCTATTAGGCCAGAGTAAGAGTTAAGACCTTAAGCATTACGCCAGAGTACGAGTCTAAGACCTTAGCTATTAGGCCAGAGTAAGAGTTAAGACCTTAGCTATTAGGCCAGAGTAAGAGTTAAGACCTTAGCTATTAGGCCAGAGTAAGAGTTAAGACATTAACCAGTAGGCCAGAGTAAGAGTTAAGACCTTACCTATAAGGCCAGAGTAAGAGTTAAGACCTTAGCTATTAGGCCAGCGTAAGTGTTAAGACCTTAGCTATTATGCCAGAGTAAGATTTAAGACATTAGCTATTAGGCCAGAGTAAGAGTTAAGACCTTAACCAGTAGGCCAGAGTAAGAGTTAAGACCTTAACCAGTAGGCCATAGTACGAGTCTAAGACCTTAGCTATTAGGCCATAGTAAGAGTTAAGACCTTAACCAGTAGGCCAGAGTACGAGTCTAAGACCTTAGCTATTAGGCCAGAGTAAGAGTCTAAGACCTTAGCTATTAGGCCAGAGTAAGAGTTAAGACCTTAACCAGTAGGCCAGAGTAAGAGTTAAGACCTTAACCAGTAGGCCAGAGTAAGAGTTAAGACCTTAACCATTAGGCCACAGGACGAGTCTAAGACCTTAGCTATTAGGCCAGAGTAAGAGTTAAGACCTTAACCATTAGGCCAGAGTACGAGTCTAAGACCTTAGCTATTAGACCAGATTAAGAGTTAAGACCTTAACCAGTAGGCCAGAGTAAGAGTTAAGACCTTAGCTATTAGGCCAGAGTTAGAGTTAAGACCTTAGCTATTAGGCCAGAGTAAGAGTTAAGACCTTAACCTGTAGGCCAGAGTAAGAGTTAAGACCTTAGCTATTAGGCCAGAGTAAGAGTTAATCCCTTAACCAGTAGGCCAGAGTAATAGTTAAGACCTTACCCAGTAGGCCAGAGTAAGAGTCTAAGACCTTAGCAATTGGGCCAGAGTAAGAGTTAAGACCTTAACCAGTAGACCAGAGTAAGAGTTAAGACCTTAACCTGTAGGCCATAGTATGAGTCTAAGACCTTAGCTATTAGGCCAGAGTAAGAGTTAAGACCTTAGCTATTAGGCCAGAGTAAGAGTTAAGACCTTAACCTGTAGGCCAGAGTACGAGTCTAAGACCTTAGCTATTAGGCCAGAGTAAGAGTTAAGACCTTAGCTATTAGGCCAGAGTAAGAGTTAAGACCTTAACCAGTAGGCCAGAGTAAGAGTTAAGACCTTAGCTATTAGGCCACAGTAAGAGTTAAGACCTTAACCAGTAGGCCAAAGTACGAGTCTAAGACCTTAGCTATTAGGCCAGAGTAAGAGTTAAGACCTTAACCAGTAGGCCAGAGTACGAGTCTAAGACCTTAGCTATTAGGCCAGAGTAAGATTTAAGACCTTAGCTATTAGGCCAGAGTAAGAGTTAAGACCTTAGCTATTAGGCCAGAGTAAGAGTTAAGACCTTAAGCATTAGGCCAGAGTAAGAGTTAAGACCTTAACCTGTAGGCCAGAGTAAGAGTTAAGACCTTAACAAGTAGGCCAGAGTAAGAGTTAAGACCTTAGCTATTAGGCCAGAGTAAGAGTTCAGACCTTAACCATTAGGCCAGAGTAAGAGTTAAGACCTTAACCAGTAGGCCAGAGTAAGAGTCTAAGACCTTAACCATTAGGCCATTGTACGAGTCTAAGACATTAGCTAATAGGCCAGAGTAAGCGTTAAGACCTTAACCAGTAGGCCAGAGTAAGAGTTAAGACCTTAACCAGTAGGCCAGAGTACGAGTCTAAGACCTTAGCTATTAGGCCAGAGTAAGAGTTAAGACCTTAACCATTAGGCCAGAGTACGAGTCTAAGACCTTAGCTATTAGGCCAGAGTAAGAGTTAAGACCTTAGCTATTAGGCCAGAGTAAGAGTTCAGACCTTAGCTATTAGGCCAGAATAAGAGTTAAGACATTAACCAGTAGGCCAGAGTAAGAGTTAAGACGTTAGCTATAAGGCCAGAGTAAGAGTTAAGACCTTAGCTATTAGGCCAGCGTAAGTGTTAAGACCTTAGCTATTAGGCCAGAGTAAGAGTTAAGACATTAAGCAGTAGGCCAGAGTAAGAGTTAAGACCTTAACCAGTAGGCCATAGTACGAGTCTAAGACCTTAGCTATTAGGCCATAGTAAGAGTTAAGACCTTAGCTAGTAGGCCAGAGTAAGAGTTAAGACCTTAACCAGTAGGCCAGAGTAAGAGTTAAGACGTTAACCAGTAGGCCAGAGTAAGAGTTAAGACCTTAACCAGTAGGCCAGAGTACGAGTCTAAGACCTTAGCAATTAGGCCAGAGTAAGAGTTAAGATCTAACCCAGTAGGCCAGAGCAAGAGTTAAGAACTTAACCAGTAGGCCAGAGTACGAGTCTAAGACCTTAGCTATTAGGCCATAGTAAGAGTTAAGACATTAAGCAGTAGGCCAGAGTAAGAGTTAAGACCTTAACCAGTAGGCCATAGTACGAGTCTAAGACCTTAGCTATTAGGCCAGAGTAAGAGTTAAGACCTTCGCTATTAGGCCAGAGTATGAGTCTAAGACCTTAGCTATTAGGCCGGAGTAAGATTTAAGACCTTAGCTATTAGGCCAGAGTAAGAGTTAAGACCTTAACCAGTAGGCCAGAGTAGGAGTTAAGACCTTAACCAGTAGGCCAGAGTTCGAGTCTAAGACCTTAGCTATTAGGCCAGAGTAAGAGTTAAGACCTTAGCTATTAGGCCAGAGTAAGAGTTAAGACCTTAACCAATAGGCCAGAGTAAGAGTTAAGACCTTAACCAGTAGGCCATAGTATGTGTCTAAGACCTTAGCTATTAGGCCAGAGTAAGAGTTAAGAACTTAGCTATTAGGCCAGAGTAAGAGTTCAGACCTTAGCTATTAGGCCAGAGTAAGAGTTAAGACATTAACCAGTAGGCCAGAGTAAGAGTTAAGACGTTAGCTATAAGGCCAGAGTAAGAGTTAAGACCTTAGCTATTAGGCCAGCGTAAGTGTTAAGACCTTAGCTATTAGGCCAGAGTAAGAGTTAAGACCTTAACCAGTAGGCCATAGTACGAGTCTAAGACCTTATCTATTAGGCCAGAGTAAGAGTTAAGACCTTAGCTATTAGGCCAGAGTATGAGTCTAAGACCTTAGCTATTAGGCCAGAGTAAGAGTTAAGACCTTAGCTATTAGGCCAGAGTAAGACTTAAGACCTTATCCAGTAGGCCAGAGTAAGAGTTAAGACCTTAACCAGTAGACCAGAGTAAGAGTTAAGACCTTAACCAGTAGGCCAGAGTACGAGTCTAAGACCTTAGATATTAGGCCATAGTAAGAGTTAAGACCTTAGCTATTAGGCCAGAGTAAGAGTTAAGACCTTAACCATTAGGCCAGAGTAAGAGTTAAGACCTTAACCAGTAGGCCAGAGTACGAGTCTAAGACCTTAGCTATTAGGACAGAGTAAGAGTTAAGACCTTAACTAGTAGGCCAGAGTACGAGTCTAAGACCTTAGCTATTAGGCCAGAGTAAGAGTTAAGATCTTAGCTATTAGGCCAGAGTAAGAGTTAAGACCTTAGCTATTAGGCCAGAGTAAGAGTTAAGACCTTAGCTATTAGGCCAGAGAAAGAGTTAAGACCTTAGCTATTAGGCCAGAGTAAGAGTTAATCCCTTTACCAGTAGGCCAGAGCAAGAGTTAAGATCTTAACCTGTAGGCCATAGTACAAGTCTAAGACCTTAGCTATTAGGCCAGAGTAAGAGTTAAAACCTTAGCTATTAGGCCAGAGAAAGAGTTAAGACCTTAACCATTAGGCCAGAGTACGAGTCTAAGACCTTAGCTATTAGGCCAGAGTAAGAGTTAAGACCTTAGATATTAGGCCAGAGTAAGAGTTAAGACCTTAGCTATTAGGCCAGAGTAAGAGTTAAGACCTTAACCATTAGACCAGAATAAGAGTTAAAACCTTAGCTATTAGGCCGGGGTAAGAGTTAAGACCTTAACCATTAGGCCAGAGTACGAGTCTAAGACCTTAGCTATTAGGCCAGAGTAAGAGTTAAGACCTTAACCAGTAGGCCAGAGTAAGAGTTAAGACCTTAGCTATTAGGCCAGAGTAAGAGTTAAGACCTTAGCTATTAGGCCAGAGTAAGAGTTACGACCTTGACCAGTAGGCCAGAGTAAGAGTTAAGACCTTAACCAGAAGGCCAGAGTAAGAGTTAAGACCTTAGCTATTAGGCCAGAGTAAGAGTTAAGACCTTAACCATTAGGCCAGAGTAAGAGTTAAGACCTTAGCTATTAGGCTAGAGTAAGAGTTAAGACCTTAACCATTAGGCCAGAGTACGAGTCTAAGACCTTAGCTATTAGGCCAGAGTAAGAGTTAAGACCTTAACCAGTAGGCCAGAGTAAGAGTTAAGACCTTAGCTATTAGGCCAGAGTTGGAGTTAAGACCTTAGCTATTAGGCCAGAGTAAGAGTTAAGACCTTAACCAGTAGGCCAGAGTAAGAGTTAAGACCTTAACCTGTAGGCCATAGTACGAGTCTAAGACCTTAGCTATTAGGCCAGAGTAAGAGTTAAGACCTTAACCATTAGGCCAGAGTACGAGTATAAGACCTTAGCTATTAGGCCAGAGTAAGAGTTAAGACCTTAACCAGTAGGCCAGAGTAAGAGTCTAAGACGTTAGCTATTAGGCCAGAGTAAGACTTAAGACCTTATCTATTAGGCCAGAGTAAGAGTTAAGACCTTAGCTATTAGGCCAGAGTAAGAGTTAAGACCTTAACCATTAGGCCAGTGTAAGAGTTAAGACCTTAACCTGTAGGCCAGAGTAAGAGTTAAGACCTTAACAAGTAGGCCAGAGTAAGAGTTAAGACCTTAGCTATTAGGCCAGAGTAAGAGTTAAGACCTTAACCATTAGGGCAGAGTAAGAGTTAAGACCTTAACCAGTAGGCCATAGTACGAGTCTAAGACCTTAGCTATTAGGCCAGAGTAAGAGTTAAGACCTTAACCGGTAGGCCAGAGTAAGAGTTAATACCTTAACCTGTAGGCCATAGTACGAGTCTAAGACCTTAGCTATTAGGCCAGAGTAAGTGTTAAGACCTTAACCAGTAGGCCAGAGTAAGAGTTAAGACCTTAACCAGTAGACCAGAGTAAGAGTTAAGACCTTAACCAGTAGGCCAGAGTACGAGTCTAAGACCTTAGCTATTAGGCCAGAGTAAGAGTTAAGACCTTAGCTATTAGGCCAGAGTAAGAGTTAAGACATTAACCAGTAGGCCAGAGTACGAGTCTAAGACCTTAGCTATTAGGCCAGAGTAAGAGTTAAGACCTTAACCTGTAGGCCATAGTACGAGTCTAAGACCTTAGCTATTAGGACAGAGTAAGAGTTAAGACCTTAACTAGTAGGCCAGAGTACGAGTCTAAGACCTTAGCTATTAGGCCAGAGTAAGAGTTAAGACATTAGCTATTAGGCCAGAGAAAGAGTTAAGACCTTAGCTATTAGGCCAGAGTAGGAGTCTAAGACCTTAACCAGTAGGCCAGAGTAAGAGTTAAGACCTTAGCTATTAGGCCAGAGTAAGAGTTAATCCCTTAACCAGTAGGCCAGAGTAATAGTTAAGACCTTAACCAGTAGGCCAGAGTAAGAGTTAAGACCTTAACCAGTAGGCCAGAGTAAGAGTTAACACCTTAGCTATTAGGCCAGAGTAAGAGTTACGACCTTAGATATTAGGCCAGAGTAAGAGTTACGACCTTGACCAGTAGGCCAGAGTAAGAGTTAAGACCTTAACCTGTAGGCCATAGTACGAGTCTAAGACCTTAGCTATTAGGCCAGAGTAAGAGTTAAGACCTTAGCTATTAGGCCAGAGTAAGAGTTAATCCCTTAACCAGTAGGCCAGAGTAATAGTTAAGACCTTACCCAGTAGGCCAGAGTAAGAGTCTAAGACCTTAGCAATTGGACCAGAGTAAGAGTTAAGACCGTAACCAGTAGGCCAGAGCAAGAGTTAAGACCTTAACCAGTAGGCCAGAGTACGAGTCTATGACCTTAGATATTAGGCCAGAGTAAGAGTTAAGACCTTAGCTATTAGGCCAGAGTACGAGTCTAAGACCTTAACTATTAGGCCAGAGTAAGAGTTAAGACCTTAGCTATTAGGCCAGATTAAGAGTTAAGACCTTAACCATTAGGCCAGAATAAGAGTTAAGACCTTAGCTATTAGGCCAGGGTAAGAGTTAAGACCTTAACCATTAGGCCAGAGTACGAGTCTAAGACCTTAGCTATTAGGCCAGAGTAAGAGTTAAGACCTTAACCAGTAGGCCAGAGTAAGAGTTAAGACCTTAGCTATGAGGCCAGAGTAAGAGTTACGACCTTGACCAGTAGGCCAGAGTAAGAGTTAAGACCTTAACCTGTAGGCCATAGTACGAGTCTAAGACCTTAGCTATTAGGCCAGAGTAAGAGTTAAGACCTTAAACATTAGGCCAGAGTACGAGTATAAAACCCTAGCTATTAGGCCAGAGTAAGAGTTAAGACCTTAACCAGAAGGCCAGAGTAACAGTTAAGACCTTAGCTAATATGCCAGAGTAAGAGTTAAGACCTTAACCATTAGGCCAAAGTAAGAGTTAAGACCTTAGCTATTAGGCCAGAGTAAGAGTTAAGATCTTAGCTATTAGGCCAGAGTAAGAGTTAAGACCTTAGCTATTAGGCCAGAGTAAGAGTTAAGACCTTAGCTATTAGGCCAGAGAAAGAGTTAAGACCTTAGCTATTAGGCCAGAGTAGGAGTCTAAGACCTTAACCAGTAGGCCAGAGTAAGAGTTAAGACCTTAGCTATTAGGCCAGAGTAAGAGTTAATCCCTTAACCAGTAGGCCAGAGTAATAGTTAAGACCTTACCCAGTAGGCCAGAGTAAGAGTCTAAGACCTTAGCAATTGGACCAGAGTAAGAGTTAAGACCTTAACCAGTAGGCCAGAGCAAGAGTTAAGACCTTAACCAGTAGGCCATAGTACGAGTCTAAGACCTTAGCTATTAGGCCAGAGTAAGAGTTAAGATCTTAACCATTAGGCCAGAGTACGAGTCTAAGACCTTAGCTATTAGGCCAGAGTAAGAGTTAAGACCTTAGCTATTAGGCCAGAGTACGAGTCTAAGACCTTAACTATTAGGCCAGAGTAAGAGTTAAGACCTTAACCAGTAGGCCAGAGTAAGAGTTAAGACCTTAGCTATTAGGCCAGAGTAAGAGTTAAGACCTTAACCATTAGGCCAGAATAAGAGTTAAGACCTTAGCTATTAGGCCAGTGTAAGAGTTACGACCTTGACCAGTAGGCCAGAGTAAGAGTTAAGACCCTAACCTGTAGGCCATAGTACGAGTCTAAGACCTTAGCTATTAGGCCAGAGTAAGAGTTAAGACCTTAACCATTAGGCCAGAGTACGAGTATAAGACCCTAGCTATTAGGCCAGAGTAAGAGTCTAAGACCTTAACCAGAAGGCCAGAGTAACAGTTAAGACCTTAGCTAATAGGCCAGAGTAAGAGTTAAGACCTTAACCATTAGGCCAGAGTAAGAGTTAAGACCTTAGCTATTAGGCTAGAGTAAGAGTTAAGACCTTAACCATTAGGCCAGAGTACGAGTCTAAGACCTTAGCTATTAGGCCACAGTAAGAGTTAAGACCTTAACCAGTAGGCCAGAGTAAGAGTTAAGACCTTAGCTATTAGGCCAGAGTTAGAGTTAAGACCTTAGCTATTAGGCCAGAGTAAGAGTTAATACCTTAACCAGTATGCCAGAGTAAGAGTTAAGACCTTAACCTGTAGGCCATAGTACGAGTCTAAGACCTTAGCTATTAGGCCAGAGTAAGAGTTAAGACCTTAACCATTAGGCCAGAGTACGAGTATAAGACCTTAGCTATTAGGCCAGAGTAAGAGTTAAGACCTTAACCATTAGGCCAGAGTACGAGTCTAAGACCTTAGCTATTAGGCCAGAGTACAAGTCTAATACCTTAGCTATCAGGCCAGAGTAAGAGTTAAGACCTTAGCTATTAGGCCAGAGAAAGAGTTAAGACCTCAGCTATTAGGCCAGAGTAAGAGTTAAGACCTTAACCAGTAGGCCAGAGTACGAGTCTAAAACCTTAGCTATTAGTCCAGAGTAAGAGTTAAGACCTTAGCTATAATGCCAGAGTAAGAGTTAAGACCTTAGCTATTAGGCCAGAGAAAGAGTTAAGACCTTAGCTATCAGGCCAGAGTAAGAGTTAAGACCTTAAGCAGTAGGCCAGAGTAAGAGTTAAGACCTTAACCAGTAGACCAGAGTAAGAGTTAAGACCTTAACCTGTAGCCCATAGTACGAGTCTAAGACCTTAGCTATTAGGCCAGAGTAAGAGTTAAGACCTTAGCTATTAGGCCAGAGTAAGAGTTAAGACCTTAACCAGTAGGCCAGAGTAAGAGTTAAGACCTTAACCTGTAGGCCAGAGTACGAGTCTAAGACCTTAGCTATTAGGCCAGAGTAAGAGTTAAGACCTTAGCTATTAGGCCAGAGTAAGAGTTAAGACCTTAACCAGTAGGCCAGAGTAAGAGTTAAGACCTTAGCTATTAGGCCACAGTAAGACTTAAGACCTTAACCAGTAGGCCAAAGTACGAGTCTAAGACCTTAGCTATTAGGCCAGAGTAAGAGTTAAGACCTTAACCAGTAGGCCAGAGTACGAGTCTAAGACCTTAGCTATTAGGCCAGAGTAAGATTTAAGACCTTAGCTATTAAGCCAGAGTAAGAGTTAAGACTTTAGCTATTAGGATAGAGTAAGAGTTAAGACCTTAAGCATTAGGCCAGAGTAAGAGTTAAGACCTTAACCTGTAGGCCAGAGTAATAGTTAAGACCTTAGCTATTAGGCCAGAGTAAGAGTTAAGACCTTAACCATTAGGCCAGAGTACGAGTCTAAGACCTTAGCTATTAGGCCAGAGTACAAGTCTAAGACCTTAGCTATCAGGCCAGAGTAAGAGTTAAGACCTTAACCAGTAGGCCAGAGTACGAGTCTAAAACCTTACCTATTAGTCCAGAGTAAGAGTTAAGACCTTAGCTATAATGCCAGAGTAAGAGTTAAGACCTTAGCTATTAGGCCAGAGTAAGAGTTAAGACCTTAGCTAGTAGGCCAGAGTAAGAGTTAAGACCTTAAGCAGTAGGCCAGAGTAAGAGTTAAGACCTTAACCAGTAGACCAGAGTAAGAGTTAAGACCTTAACCTGTAGGCCATAGTATGAGTCTAAGACCTTAGCTATTAGGCCAGAGTAAGAGTTAAGACCTTAACCATTAGGCCAGAGTACGAGTATAAGACCTTAGCTATTAGGCCAGAGTAAGAGTTAAGACCTTAACCAGAAGGCCAGAGTACAAGTCTAAGACCTTAGCTATTAGGCCCGAGTAAGAGTTAAGACCTTAACCAGTAGGCCAGAGTACGAGTCTAAGACCTTAGCTATTAGGCCAGAGTAAGAGTTAAAACCTTAGCTATTAGGCCGGGGTAAGAGTTAAGACCTTAACCATTAGGCCAGCGTACGAGTCTAAGACCTTAGCTATTAGGCCAGAGTAAGAGTTAAGACCTTAACCAGTAGGCCAGAGTAAGAGTTAAGACCTTAGCTATTAGGCCAGAGTAAGAGTTAAGACCTTAGCTATTAGGCCAGAGAAAGAGTTAAGACCTTAGCTATTAGGCCAGAGTTAGAGTTAAGACCTTAACCAGTAGGCCAGAGTAAGAGTTAAGACCTTAACCTGTAGGCCATAGTACGAGTCTAAGACCTTAGCTATTAGGCCAGAGTAAGTGTTAAGACCTTAACCAGTAGGCCAAAGTAAGAGTTAAGACCTTAACCAGTAGACCAGAGTAACTGTTAAGACCTTAACCAGTAGGCCAGAGTACGAGTCTAAGACCTTAGCTATTAGGCCAGAGTAATAGTTAAGACCTTACCCAGTAGGCCAGAGTAAGAGTTAAGACCTTAACCAGTAGGCCAGAGTAAGAGTTAACACCTTAGCTATTAGGCCAGAGTAAGAGTTAAGACCTTAGATATTAGGCCAGAGTAAGAGTTACGACCTTGACCAGTAGGCCAGAGTAAGAGTTAAGACCTTAACCTGTAGGCCATAGTACGAGTCTAAGACCTTAGCTATTAGGCCAGAGTAAGAGTTAAGACCTTAGCTATTAGGCCAGAGTAAGAGTTAATCCCTTAACCAGTAGGCCAGAGTAATAGTTAAGACCTTACCCAGTAGGCCAGAGTAAGAGTCTAAGACCTTAGCAATTGGACCAGAGTAAGAGTTAAGACCGTAACCAGTAGGCCAGAGCAAGAGTTAAGACCTTAACCAGTAGGCCAGAGTACGAGTCTATGACCTTAGATATTAGGCCAGAGTAAGAGTTAAGACCTTAGCTATTAGGCCAGAGTACGAGTCTAAGACCTTAACTATTAGGCCAGAGTAAGAGTTAAGACCTTAGCTATTAGGCCAGATTAAGAGTTAAGACCTTAACCATTAGGCCAGAATAAGAGTTAAGACCTTAGCTATTAGGCCAGGGTAAGAGTTAAGACCTTAACCATTAGGCCAGAGTACGAGTCTAAGACCTTAGCTATTAGGCCAGAGTAAGAGTTAAGACCTTAACCAGTAGGCCAGAGTAAGAGTTAAGACCTTAGCTATTAGGCCAGAGTAAGAGTTACGACCTTGACCAGTAGGCCAGAGTAAGAGTTAAGACCTTAACCTGTAGGCCATAGTACGAGTCTAAGACCTTAGCTATTAGGCCAGAGTAAGAGTTAAGACCTTAACCATTAGGCCAGAGTACGAGTATAAAACCCTAGCTATTAGGCCAGAGTAAGAGTTAAGACCTTAACCAGAAGGCCAGAGTAACAGTTAAGACCTTAGCTAATATGCCAGAGTAAGAGTTAAGACCTTAACCATTAGGCCAAAGTAAGAGTTAAGACCTTAGCTATTAGGCCAGAGTAAGAGTTAAGATCTTAGCTATTAGGCCAGAGTAAGAGTTAAGACCTTAGCTATTAGGCCAGAGTAAGAGTTAAGACCTTAGCTATTAGGCCAGAGAAAGAGTTAAGACCTTAACCAGTAGGCCAGAGTAAGAGTTAAGACCTTAGCTATTAGGCCAGAGTAAGAGTTAATCCCTTAACCAGTAGGCCAGAGTAATAGTTAAGACCTTACCCAGTAGGCCAGAGTAAGAGTCTAAGACCTTAGCAATTGGACCAGAGTAAGAGTTAAGACCTTAACCAGTAGGCCAGAGCAAGAGTTAAGACCTTAACCAGTAGGCCATAGTACGAGTCTAAGACCTTAGCTATTAGGCCAGAGTAAGAGTTAAGACCTTAACCATTAGGCCAGAGTACGAGTCTAGGACCTTAGCTATTAGGCCAGAGTAAGAGTTAAGACCTTAGCTATTAGGCCAGAGTACGAGTCTAAGACCTTAACTATTAGGCCAGAGTAAGAGTTAAGACCTTAACCAGTAGGCCAGAGTAAGAGTTAAGACCTTAGCTATTAGACCAGAGTAAGAGTTAAGACCTTAACCATTAGGCCAGAATAAGAGTTAAGACCTTAGCTATTAGGCCAGGGTAAGAGTTAAGACCTTAACCATTAGGCCAGAGTACGAGTCTAAGACCTTAGCTATTAGGCCAGAGAAAGAGTTAAGACCTTAACCAGTAGGCCAGAGTAAGAGTTAATGCCTTAGCTATTAGGCCAGAGTAAGAGTTAAGACCTTAGCTATTAGGCCAGAGTAAGAGTTACGACCTTGACCAGTAGGCCAGAGTAAGAGTTAAGACCCTAACCTGTAGGCCATAGTACGAGTCTAAGACCTTAGCTATTAGGCCAGAGTAAGAGTTAAGACCTTAACCATTTGGCCAGAGTACGAGTATAAGACCCTAGCTATTAGGCCAGAGTAAGAGTCTAAGACCTTAACCAGAAGGCCAGAGTAACAGTTAAGACCTTAGCTAATAGGCCAGAGTAAGAGTTAAGACCTTAACCATTAGGCCAGAGTAAGAGTTAAGACCTTAGCTATTAGGCTAGAGTAAGAGTTAAGACCTTAACCATTAGGCCAGAGTACGAGTCTAAGACCTTAGCTATTAGGCCACAGTAAGAGTTAAGACCTTAACCAGTAGGCCAGAGTAAGAGTTAAGACCTTAGCTATTAGGCCAGAGTTAGAGTTAAGACCTTAGCTATTAGGCCAGAGTAAGAGTTAATACCTTAACCAGTAGGCCAGAGTAAGAGTTAAGACCTTAACCTGTAGGCCATAGTACGAGTCTAAGACCTTAGCTATTAGGCCAGAGTAAGAGTTAAGACCTTAACCATTAGGCCAGAGTACGAGTCTAAGACCTTAGCTATTAGGCCAGAGTACAAGTCTAATACCTTAGCTATCAGGCCAGAGTAAGAGTTAAGACCTTAGCTATTAGTCCAGAGAAAGTGTTAAGACCTCAGCTATTAGGCCAGAGTAAGAGTTAAGACCTTAACCAGTAGGCCAGAGTACGAGTCTAAAACCTTAGCTATTAGTCCAGAGTAAGAGTTAAGACCTTAGCTATAATGCCAGAGTAAGAGTTAAGACCTTAGCTATTAGGCCAGAGTAAGAGTTAAGACCTTAGCTATCAGGCCAGAGTAAGAGTTAAGACCTTAAGCAGTAGGCCAGAGTAAGAGTTAAGACCTTAACCAGTAGACCAGAGTAAGAGTTAAGACCTTAACCTGTAGCCCATAGTACGAGTCTAAGACCTTAGCTATTAGGCCAGAGTAAGAGTTAAGACCTTAGCTATTAGGCCAGAGTAAGAGTTAAGACCTTAACCAGTAGGCCAGAGTAAGAGTTAAGACCTTAACCTGTAGGCCAGAGTACGAGTCTAAGACCTTAGCTATTAGGCCAGAGTAAGAGTTAAGACCTTAGCTATTAGGCCAGAGTAAGAGTTAAGACCTTAACCAGTAGGCCAGAGTAAGAGTTAAGACCTTAGCTATTAGGCCACAGTAAGAGTTAAGACCTTAACCAGTAGGCCAAAGTACGAGTCTAAGACCTTAGCTATTAGGCCAGAGTAAGAGTTAAGACCTTAACCAGTAGGCCAGAGTACGAGTCTAAGACCTTAGCTATTAGGCCAGAGTAAGATTTAAGACCTTAGCTATTAGGCCAGAGTAAGAGTTAAGACTTTAGCTATTAGGATAGAGTAAGAGTTAAGACCTTAAGCATTAGGCCAGAGTAAGAGTTAAGACCTTAACCTGTAGGCCAGAGTAATAGTTAAGACCTTAGCTATTAGGCCAGAGTAAGGGTTAAGACCTTAACCATTAGGCCAGAGTACGAGTCTAAGACCTTAGCTATTAGGCCAGAGTACAAGTCTAAGACCTTAGCTATCAGGCCAGAGTAAGAGTTAAGACCTTAACCAGTAGGCCAGAGTACGAGTCTAAAACCTTAGCTATTAGTCCAGAGTAAGAGTTAAGACCTTAGCTATAATGCCAGAGTAAGAGTTAAGACCTTAAGCAGTAGGCCAGAGTAAGAGTTAAGACCTTAACCAGTAGACCAGAGTAAGAGTTAAGACCTTAACTTGTAGGCCATAGTATGAGTCTAAGACCTTAGCTATTAGGCCAGAGTAAGAGTTAAGACCTTAGCTATTAGGCCAGAGTAAGAGTTAAGACCTTAACCTGTAGGCCAGAGTACTAGTCTAAGACCTTAGCTATTAGGCCAGAGTAAGAGTTAAGACCTTAAGCAGTAGGCCAGAGTAAGAGTTAAGACCTTAGCTATTAGGCCACAGTAAGAGTTAAGACCTTAACCAGTAGGCCAAAGTACGAGTCTAAGACCTTAGCTATTAGGCCAGAGTAAGAGTTAAGACCTTAGCTATTAGGCCAGAGTAAGAGTTATGACCTTGACCAGTAGGCCAGAGTAAGAGTTAAGACCTTAACCTGTAGGCCATAGTACGAGTCTAAGACCTTAGCTATTAGGCCAGAGTAAGAGTTAAGACCTTAACCATTAGGCCAGAGTACGAGTATAAAACCCTAGCTATTAGGCCAGAGTAAGAGTTAAGACCTTAACCAGAAGGCCAGAGTAACAGTTAAGACCTTAGCTAATATGCCAGAGTAAGAGTTAAGACCTTAACCATTAGGCCAAAGTAAGAGTTAAGACCTTAGCTATTAGGCCAGAGTAAGAGTTAAGATCTTAGCTATTAGGCCAGAGTAAGAGTTAAGACCTTAGCTATTAGGCCAGGCCAGAGTAAGAGTTAAGATCTTAGCTATTAGGCCAGAGTAAGAGTTAAGACCTTAGCTATTAGGCCAGAGTAAGAGTTAAGACCTTAGCTATTAGGCCAGAGAAAGAGTTAAGACCTTAGCTATTAGGCCAGAGTAGGAGTCTAAGACCTTAACCAGTAGGCCAGAGTAAGAGTTAAGACCTTAGCTATTAGGCCAGAGTAAGAGTTAATCCCTTAACCAGTAGGCCAGAGTAATAGTTAAGACCTTACCCAGTAGGCCAGAGTAAGAGTCTAAGACCTTAGCAATTGGACCAGAGTAAGAGTTAAGACCTTAACCAGTAGGCCAGAGCAAGAGTTAAGACCTTAACCAGTAGGCCATAGTACGAGTCTAAGACCTTAGCTATTAGGCCAGAGTAAGAGTTAAGACCTTAACCATTAGGCCAGAGTACGAGTCTAAGACCTTAGCTATTAGGCCAGAGTAAGAGTTAAGACCTTAGCTATTAGGCCAGAGTACGAGTCTAAGACCTTAACTATTAGGCCAGAGTAAGAGTTAAGACCTTAACCAGTAGGCCAGAGTAAGAGTTAAGACCTTAGCTATTAGGCCAGAGTAAGAGTTAAGACCTTAACCATTAGGCCAGAATAAGAGTTAAGACCTTAGCTATTAGGCCAGGGTAAGAGTTAAGACCTTAACCATTAGGCCAGAGTACGAGTCTAAGACCTTAGCTATTAGGCCAGAGTAAGAGTTAAGACCTTAGCTATTAGGCCAGAGTAAGAGTTACGACCTTGACCAGTAGGCCAGAGTAAGAGTTAAGACCCTAACCTGTAGGCCATAGTACGAGTCTAAGACCTTAGCTATTAGGCCAGAGTAAGAGTTAAGACCTTAACCATTAGGCCAGAGTACGAGTATAAGACCCTAGCTATTAGGCCAGAGTAAGAGTCTAAGACCTTAACCAGAAGGCCAGAGTAACAGTTAAGACCTTAGCTAATAGGCCAGAGTAAGAGTTAAGACCTTAACCATTAGCCCAGAGTAAGAGTTAAGACCTTAGCTATTAGGCTAGAGTAAGAGTTAAGACCTTAACCATTAGGCCAGAGTACGAGTCTAAGACCTTAGCTATTAGGCCACAGTAAGAGTTAAGACCTTAACCAGTAGGCCAGAGTAAGAGTTAAGACCTTAGCTATTAGGCCAGAGTTAGAGTTAAGACCTTAGCTATTAGGCCAGAGTAAGAGTTAATACCTTAACCAGTAGGCCAGAGTAAGAGTTAAGACCTTAACCTGTAGGCCATAGTACGAGTCTAAGACCTTAGCTATTAGGCCAGAGTAAGAGTTAAGACCTTAACCATTAGGCCAGAGTACGAGTATAAGACCTTAGCTATTAGGCCAGAGTAAGAGTTAAGACCTTAACCATTAGGCCAGAGTACGAGTCTAAGACCTTAGCTATTAGGCCAGAGTACAAGTCTAATACCTTAGCTATCACGCCAGAGTAAGAGTTAAGACCTTAGCTATTAGGCCAGAGAAAGAGTTAAGACCTCAGCTATTAGGCCAGAGTAAGAGTTAAGACCTTAACCAGTAGGCCAGAGTACGAGTCTAAAACCTTAGCTATTAGTCCAGAGTAAGAGTTAAGACCTTAGCTATAATGCCAGAGTAAGAGTTAAGACCTTAGCTATTAGGCCAGAGTAAGAGTTAAGACCTTAGCTATCAGGCCAGAGTAAGAGTTAAGACCTTAAGCAGTAGGCCAGAGTAAGAGTTAAGACCTTAACCAGTAGACCAGAGTAAGAGTTAAGACCTTAACCTGTAGCCCATAGTACGAGTCTAAGACCTTAGCTATTAGGCCAGAGTAAGAGTTAAGACCTTAGCTATTAGGCCAGAGTAAGAGTTAAGACCTTAACCAGTAGGCCAGAGTAAGAGTAAAGACCTTAACCTGTAGGCCAGAGTATGAGTCTAAGACCTTAGCTATTAGGCCAGAGTAAGAGTTAAGACCTTAGCTATTAGGCCAGAGTAAGAGATAAGACCTTAACCAGTAGGCCAGAGTAAGAGTTAAGACCTTAGCTATTAGGCCACAGTAAGAGTTAAGACCTTAACCAGTAGGCCAAAGTACGAGTCTAAGACCTTAGCTATTAGGCCAGAGTAAGAGTTAAGACCTTAACCAGTAGGCCAGAGTACGAGTCTAAGACCTTAGCTATTAGGCCAGAGTAAGATTTAAGACCTTAGCTATTAGGCCAGAGTAAGAGTTAAGACTTTAGCTATTAGGATAGAGTAAGAGTTAAGACCTTAAGCATTAGGCCAGAGTAAGAGTTAAGACCTTAACCTGTAGGCCAGAGTAAGAGTTAAGACCTTAACAAGTAGGCCAGAGTAAGAGTTAAGACCTTAGCTATTAGGCCAGAGTAAGAGTTAAGACCTTAGCTATTAGGCCAGAGTAAGAGTTAAGACCTTAACCATTAGGCCAGAGTACGAGTCTAAGACCTTAGCTATTAGGCCAGAGTACAAGTCTAAGACCTTTGCTATCAGGCCAGAGTAAGAGTTAAGACCTTAGCTATTAGGCCAGAGAAAGAGTTAAGACCTCAGCTATTAGGCAAGAGTAAGAGTTAAGACCTTAACCAGTAGGCCAGAGTACAAGTCTAAAACCTTAGCTATTAGTCCAGAGTAAGAGTTAAGACCTTAGCTATAATGCCAGAGTAAGAGTTAAGACCTTAGCTATGAGGCCAGAGTAAGAGTTAAGACCTTAGCTAGTAGGCCAGAGTAAGAGTTAAGACCTTAAGCAGTAGGCCACAGTAAGAGTTAAGACCTTAACCAGTAGACCAGAGTAAGAGTTAAGACCTTAACCTGTAGGCCATAGTATGAGTCTAAGACCTTAGCTATTAGGCCAGAGTAAGAGTTAAGACCTTAGCTATTAGGCCAGAGTAAGAGTTAAGACCTTAACCTGTAGGCCAGAGTACGAGTCTAAGACCTTAGCTATTAGGCCAGAGTAAGAGTTAAAACCTTAGCTATTAGGCCAGAGTAAGAGTTAAGACCTTAACCAGTAGGCCAGAGTAAGAGTTAAGACCTTAGCTATTAGGCCACAGTAAGAGTTAAGACCTTAACCAGTAGGCCAAAGTACGAGTCTAAGACCTTAGCTATTAGGCCAGAGTAAGAGTTAAGACCTTAACCAGTAGGCCAGAGTACGAGTCTAAGACCTTAGCTATTAGGCCAGAGTAAGATTTAAGACCTTAGCTATTAGGCCAGAGTAAGAGTTAAGATCTTAGCTATTAGGCCAGAGTAAGAGTTAAGACCTTAAGCATTAGGCCAGAGTAAGAGTTAAGACCTTAACCTGTAGGCCAGAGTAAGAGTTAAGACCTTAACAAGTAGGCCAGAGTAAGAGTTAAGACCTTAGCTATTAGGCCAGAGTAAGAGTTCAGACCTTAACCATTAGGCCAGAGTAAGAGTTAAGACCTTAACCAGTAGGCCAGAGTAAGAGTCTAAGACCTTAACCATTAGGCCATTGTACGAGTCTAAGACATTAGCTAATAGGCCAGAGTAAGAGTTAAGACCTTAACCAGTAGGCCAGAGTAAGAGTTAAGACCTTAACCAGTAGGCCAGAGTACGAGTCTAAGACCTTAGCTATTAGGCCAGAGTAAGAGTTAAGACCTTAACCATTAGGCCAGAGTACGAGTCTAAGACCTTAGCTATTAGGCCAGAGTAAGAGTTAAGACCTTAGCTATTAGGCCAGAGTAAGAGTTCAGACCTTAGCTATTAGGCCAGAGTAAGAGTTAAGACATTAACCAGTAGGCCAGAGTAAGAGTTAAGACCTTAGCTATAAGGCCAGAGTAAGAGTTAAGACCTTAGCTATTAGGCCAGCGTAAGTGTTAAGACCTTAGCTATTAGGCCAGAGTAAGAGTTAAGACCTTAACCAGTAGGCCATAGTACGAGTCTAAGACCTTAACCAGTAGGCCAAAGTACGAGTCTAAGACCTTAGCTATTAGTCCAGAGTAAGAGTTAAGACCTTAACCAGTAGGCCAGAGTACGAGTCTAAGACCTTAGCTATTAGGCCAGAGTAAGATTTAAGACCTTAGCTATTAGGCCAGAGTAAGAGTTAAGACCTTAGCTATTAGGCCAGAGTAAGAGTTAAGACCTTAAGCATTAGGCCAGAGTAAGAGTTAAGACCTTAACCTGTAGGCCAGAGTAAGAGTTAAGACCTTAACAAGTAGGCCAGAGTAAGAGTTAAGACCTTAGCTATTAGGCCAGAGTAAGAGTTAAGACCTTAACCATTAGGCCAGAGTAAGAGTTAAGACCTTAACCATTAGGCCATTGTACGAGTCTAAGACATTAGCTAATAGGCCAGAGTAAGAGTTAAGACCTTAACCAGTAGGCCAGAGTAAGAGTTAAGACCTTAACCAGTAGGCCAGAGTACGAGTCTAAGACCTTAGCTATTAGGCCAGAGTAAGAGTTAAGACCTTAACCATTAGGCCAGAGTACGAGTCTAAGACCTTAGCTATTAGGCCAGAGTAAGAGTTAAGACCTTAGCTATTAGGCCAGAGTAAGAGTTCAGACCTTAGCTATTAGGCCAGAGTAAGAGTTAAGACATTAACCAGTAGGCCAGAGTAAGAGTTAAGACCTTAGCTATAAGGCCAGAGTAAGAGTTAAGACCTTAGCTATTAGGCCAGCGTAAGTGTTAAGACCTTAGCTATTAGGCCAGAGTAAGAGTTAAGACATTAAGCAGTAGGCCAGAGTAAGAGTTAAGACCTTAACCAGTAGGCCAGAGTAAGAGTTAAGACCTTAACCAGTAGGCCATAGTACGAGTCTAAGACCTTAGCTATTAGGCCATAGTAAGAGTTAAGACCTTAACCAGTAGGCCAGAGTACGAGTCTAAGACCTTAGCTATTAGGCCAGAGTAAGAGTCTAAGACCTCAGCTATTAGGCCAGAGTAAGAGTTAAGACCTTAACCAGTAGGCCAGAGTAAGAGTTAAGACCTTAACCAGTAGGCCAGAGTAAGAGTTAAGACCTTAACCTGTAGGCCATAGTACGAGTATAAGACCTTAGCTATTAGGCCAGAGTAAGAGTTAAGACCTTAGCTATTAGGCCAGAGTATGAGTCTAAGACCTTAGCTATTAGGCCGGAGTAAGATTTAAGACCTTAGCTATTAGGCCAGAGTAAGAGTTAAGACCTTAACCAGTAGGCCAGAGTAAGAGTTAAGACCTTAACCAGTAGGCCAGAGTATGAGTCTAAGACCTTAGCTATTAGGCTGGAGTAAGATTTAAGACCTTAGCTATTAGGCCAGAGTGAGAGTTAAGACATTAAGCAGTAGGCCAGAGTAAGAGATAAGACCTTAACCAGTAGGCCAGAGTAAGAGTTAAGACCTTAACCAGTAGGCCATAGTACAAGTCTAAGACCTTAGCTATTAGGCCATAGTAAGAGTTAAGACCTTAACCAGTAGGCCAGAGTACGAGTCTAAGACCTTAGCTATTAGGCCAGAGTAAGAGTCTAAGACCTTAGCTATTAGGCCAGAGTAAGAGTTAAGACCTTAACCAGTAGGCCAGAGTAAGAGTTAAGACCTTAACCAGTAGGCCAGAGTAAGAGTTAAGACCTTAACCAGTAGGCCAGAGTAAGAGTTAAGACATTAGCTATTAGGCCAGAGTAAGAGTTATGACCTTAACCATTAGGCCAGAATAAGAGTTAAGACCTTAGCTATTAGGCCAGAGTAAGAGTTAAGACCTTAACCATTAGGCCAGAGTACGAGTCTAAGACCTTAGCTATTAGGCCAGAGTAAGAGTTAAGACCTTAACCAGTAGGCCAGAGTAAGAGTTAAGACCTTAGCTATTAGGCCAGAGTAAGAGTTAAGACCTTAGCTATTAGGCCAGAGTAAGAGTTACGACCTTGACCAGTAGGCCAGAGTAAGAGTTAAGATCTTAACCTGTAGGCCATAGTACGAGTCTAAGACCTTAGCAATTAGGCCAGAGTAAGAGTTAAGACCTTAACCATTAGGCCAGAGTACGAGTATAAGACCCTAACTATTAGGCCAGAGTAAGAGTTAAGACCTTAACCAGAAGGCCAGAGTAACAGTTAAGACCTTAGCTAATAGGCCAGAGTAAGAGTTAAGACCTTAACCATTAGGCCAGAGTAAGAGTTAAGACCTTAGCTATTAGGCCAGAGTAAGAGTTAAGACCTTAGCTATTAGGCCAGAGTAAGAGTTAAGACCTTAGCTATTAGGCCAGAGAAAGAGTTAAGACCTTAGCTATTAGGCCAGAGTAGGAGTCTAAGACCTTAACCAGTAGGCCAGAGTAAGAGTTAAGACCTTAGCTATTAGGCCAGAGTAAGAGTTAATCCCTTAACCAGTAGGCCAGAGTAATAGTTAAGACCTTACCCAGTAGGCCAGAGTAAGAGTTAAGACCTTAACCAGTAGGCCAGAGTAAGAGTTAAGACCTTAGCTATTAGGCCAGAGTAAGAGTTAGGACCTTAGCTATTAGGCCAGAGTAAGAGTTACGACCTTGACCAGTAGGCCAGAGTAAGAGTTAAGACCTTAACCTGTAGGCCAAAGTACGAGTCTAAGACCTTAGCTATTAGGCCAGAGTAAGAGTTAAGACCTTAGCTATTAGGCCAGAGTAAGAGTTAATCCCTTAACCAGTAGGCCAGAGTAATAGTTAAGACCTTACCCAGTAGGCCAGAGTAAGAGTCTAAGACCTTAGCAATTGGACCAGAGTAAGAGTTAAGACCGTAACCAGTAGGCCAGAGCAAGAGTTAAGACCTTAACCAGTAGGCCAGAGTACGAGTCTATGACCTTAGCTATTAGGCCAGAGTAAGAGTTAAGACCTTAGCTATTAGGCCAGAGTACGAGTCTAAGACCTTAGCTATTAGGCCAGAGTACGAGTCTAAGACCTTAACTATTAGGCCAGAGTAAGAGTTAAGACCTTAACCAGTAGGCCAGAGTAAGAGTTAAGACCTTAGCTATTAGGCCAGAGTAAGAGTTAAGACCTTAACCATTAGGCCAGAATAAGAGTTAAGACCTTAGCTATTAGGCCAGGGTAAGAGTTAAGACCTTAACCATTAGGCCAGAGTACGAGTCTAAGACCTTAGCTATTAGGCCAGAGTAAGAGTTAAGACCTTAGCTATTAGGCCAGAGTAAGAGTTACGACCTTGACCAGTAGGCCAGAGTAAGAGTTAAGACCCTAACCTGTAGGCCATAGTACGAGTCTAAGACCTTAGCTATTAGGCCAGAGTAAGAGTTAAGACCTTAACCATTAGGCCAGAGTACGAGTATAAGACCCTAGCTATTAGGCCAGAGTAAGAGTCTAAGACCTTAACCAGAAGGCCAGAGTAACAGTTAAGACCTTAGCTAATAGGCCAGAGTAAGAGTTAAGACCTTAACCATTAGCCCAGAGTAAGAGTTAAGACCTTAGCTATTAGGCTAGAGTAAGAGTTAAGACCTTAACCATTAGGCCAGAGTACGAGTCTAAGACCTTAGCTATTAGGCCACAGTAAGAGTTAAGACCTTAACCAGTAGGCCAGAGTAAGAGTTAAGACCTTAGCTATTAGGCCAGAGTTAGAGTTAAGACCTTAGCTATTAGGCCAGAGTAAGAGTTAATACCTTAACCAGTAGGCCAGAGTAAGAGTTAAGACCTTAACCTGTAGGCCATAGTACGAGTCTAAGACCTTAGCTATTAGGCCAGAGTAAGAGTTAAGACCTTAACCATTAGGCCAGAGTACGAGTATAAGACCTTAGCTATTAGGCCAGAGTAAGAGTTAAGACCTTAACCATTAGGCCAGAGTACGAGTCTAAGACCTTAGCTATTAGGCCAGAGTACAAGTCTAATACCTTAGCTATCACGCCAGAGTAAGAGTTAAGACCTTAGCTATTAGGC
>NW_028188415.1:0-40821 GCF_964204655.1 Triturus cristatus
CCTCAACCCTACCCTCATACCCTAGTCCCCAGCCTTAAACCCTATTCCCAAGCCCCAAACCCTAGTCCGGAGCCCTAAAGACCCGTCCTGAGCCCTAAGCCCTACGTCCCAGCTCTAAGCCCTAACATCCCAGCCCTAAACCCTAAAGCCTAGTCTTACACACGAACCCTAAACCCTAGTCTCCAGTCCTACAAACTACCCTCCTTCCCTGCCCTAAACCCTGAAACCCAGTCCCGAACCCTAAAGCCTGGCCCTAAGCCCTAATCCCCGAGCCTGCAGCCCTAGCCCGCAGCCCTAAGCCCTAGCAGGGAGCCCCGAACCCTAAAGCCTGGCCCTAAGCCCTAATCCCCAGCCCTAAAACACAAGCCTTCCACCCTCACTCTCACCCCTAAACACTCACAACAACCCTTCCACCCTTATCCCAATTCCCACACACTTGCCCTGAGCCCTAAACCCTGGAATCCACATATAAGTCGCCCTCTTGTGGCTTTCATCTGCAATAACGCAGTACCGGCAATGTTAGCCAATGGCACGAAAGTGCACCTTGAAAACAGGCCCAAATTCGCATTTCCCCTCAACCTACGAGCAAACTACTATTTTTCTCAATAACTAGACATTCCCAACATACCTCCCAACCCCTTAAACACATTCCCAAAAATAGGGAACACCCCAAAATACCCTCCCAAACAACCGCATTACCGCGACCTCTGGGCCAGCCAATGTTAGCCAATGGCACGAAAGTACACTTACAAAACAGGCCAAAAGTACCCTTTCCCCTCCACCTACAACCAAACTGCTATTTTTCCCAGAAACTAGACATTCCCAACATTGCTCCCACACCCCTAAACTCCTTCCCAAAAACCTAGAACACCCCAACATACCACCCCAAAAACGTGCATTACCGCGACCTCGCATAAGGCCTAAAGTCGCGTCCAAAATGCACTTTCAAACTAGGCCCAAAACACCCCTTCCCCTCCATGAATTTTCTTCAAAACACTTGCAAACAAAATTAGACTTTCCCACCTCTGATCCCAGCTAACTACATCCACTTGGAACCACCTGGAACACCCTGCAATCGAACCCCAAAAACATGTAAACACTCACATTTAACATGGGCTCCTATGGCAGCTCCTTCCTTCCTCGACTTTCACGAAAAACACCCTTCCCATCGATCGATTCCTCCCAATCTTCCTGCACACCCATGAATTCCCCCTCCCTACCACTCACAGCAGCCCCGTTCCTCTGGAGCAAGTGGAACACCCTTAAAACCACTTCTCCACCACCCCAAAAACGCCCATTGGATAACATGGCGATTCAGGCCATCACTCAAAAAGTGCTTTTTTCGCACTTCCCCTACTTCGATCCTCTTGAAACTCACTGGGACATTAGTTCCAGCGATTATGAAGAATCTCAGCAAGAATTACACAAATCCATCCAGTGGAAGGGGTACGACTTTTGCGGCAAACACGCGCCCCCCGCAAACACGCAAAATCACC
Organism: Triturus cristatus; assembly: GCF_964204655.1. Classification (NCBI taxonomy): domain Eukaryota; kingdom Metazoa; phylum Chordata; class Amphibia; order Caudata; family Salamandridae; genus Triturus; species Triturus cristatus. The sequence goes on from NW_028188415.1 coordinate 1,497, forward strand.
CCAAAATCAGCCAAATCTGGATCGATTTTTGCCAAACCACTGGAAAACCTTCCCAACACCAAACCACACAAGTCCAAACCAAATCCAGCCAAATCGGACCAACCCCAACCCAGCCAGACCAACACAAACCCTTCCAAAACACCAATATTGGCGAAACTGAATCGAGCCCTGAGCCCTAGACTCGGGGAAACCCTAGCAATTCCAACCCTAAGCCCTAGACACCTTCCCAACCCTACCTCCTAACCCTAGACACCTCCCCAACCCTACCTCCTAACCCTACACACTCCTCTGAACCCTAAACACCTAACCGCAACGACGCACACTCCCCTAAACCCTAGAAACAAGCCTCAACCCTACCCTCATACCCTAGTCCCCAGCCTTAAACCCTATTCCCAAGCCCCAAACCCTAGTCCGGAGCCCTAAAGACCCGTCCTGAGCCCTAAGCCCTACGTCCCAGCTCTAAGCCCTAACATCCCAGCCCTAAACCCTAAAGCCTAGTCTTACACACGAACCCTAAACCCTAGTCTCCAGTCCTACAAACTACCCTCCTTCCCTGCCCTAAACCCTGAAACCCAGTCCCGAACCCTAAAGCCTGGCCCTAAGCCCTAATCCCCGAGCCTGCAGCCCTAGCCCGCAGCCCTAAGCCCTAGCAGGGAGCCCCGAACCCTAAAGCCTGGCCCTAAGCCCTAATCCCCAGCCCTAAAACACAAGCCTTCCACCCTCACTCTCACCCCTAAACACTCACAACAACCCTTCCACCCTTATCCCAATTCCCACACACTTGCCCTGAGCCCTAAACCCTGGAATCCACATATAAGTCGCCCTCTTGTGGCTTTCATCTGCAATAACGCAGTACCGGCAATGTTAGCCAATGGCACGAAAGTGCACCTTGAAAACAGGCCCAAATTCGCATTTCCCCTCAACCTACGAGCAAACTACTATTTTTCTCAATAACTAGACATTCCCAACATACCTCCCAACCCCTTAAACACATTCCCAAAAATAGGGAACACCCCAAAATACCCTCCCAAACAACCGCATTACCGCGACCTCTGGGCCAGCCAATGTTAGCCAATGGCACGAAAGTACACTTACAAAACAGGCCAAAAGTACCCTTTCCCCTCCACCTACAACCAAACTGCTATTTTTCCCAGAAACTAGACATTCCCAACATTGCTCCCACACCCCTAAACTCCTTCCCAAAAACCTAGAACACCCCAACATACCACCCCAAAAACGTGCATTACCGCGACCTCGCATAAGGCCTAAAGTCGCGTCCAAAATGCACTTTCAAACTAGGCCCAAAACACCCCTTCCCCTCCATGAATTTTCTTCAAAACACTTGCAAACAAAATTAGACTTTCCCACCTCTGATCCCAGCTAACTACATCCACTTGGAACCACCTGGAACACCCTGCAATCGAACCCCAAAAACATGTAAACACTCACATTTAACATGGGCTCCTATGGCAGCTCCTTCCTTCCTCGACTTTCACGAAAAACACCCTTCCCATCGATCGATTCCTCCCAATCTTCCTGCACACCCATGAATTCCCCCTCCCTACCACTCACAGCAGCCCCGTTCCTCTGGAGCAAGTGGAACACCCTTAAAACCACTTCTCCACCACCCCAAAAACGCCCATTGGATAACATGGCGATTCAGGCCATCACTCAAAAAGTGCTTTTTTCGCACTTCCCCTACTTCGATCCTCTTGAAACTCACTGGGACATTAGTTCCAGCGATTATGAAGAATCTCAGCAAGAATTACACAAATCCATCCAGTGGAAGGGGTACGACTTTTGCGGCAAACACGCGCCCCCCGCAAACACGCAAAATCACCCCAAAATCAGCCAAATCTGGATCGATTTTTGCCAAACCACTGGAAAACCTTCCCAACACCAAACCACACAAGTCCAAACCAAATCCAGCCAAATCGGACCAACCCCAACCCAGCCAGACCAACACAAACCCTTCCAAAACACCAATATTGGCGAAACTGAATCGAGCCCTGAGCCCTAGACTCGGGGAAACCCTAGCAATTCCAACCCTAAGCCCTAGACACCTTCCCAACCCTACCTCCTAACCCTAGACACCTCCCCAACCCTACCTCCTAACCCTACACACTCCTCTGAACCCTAAACACCTAACCGCAACGACGCACACTCCCCTAAACCCTAGAAACAAGCCTCAACCCTACCCTCATACCCTAGTCCCCAGCCTTAAACCCTATTCCCAAGCCCCAAACCCTAGTCCGGAGCCCTAAAGACCCGTCCTGAGCCCTAAGCCCTACGTCCCAGCTCTAAGCCCTAACATCCCAGCCCTAAACCCTAAAGCCTAGTCTTACACACGAACCCTAAACCCTAGTCTCCAGTCCTACAAACTACCCTCCTTCCCTGCCCTAAACCCTGAAACCCAGTCCCGAACCCTAAAGCCTGGCCCTAAGCCCTAATCCCCGAGCCTGCAGCCCTAGCCCGCAGCCCTAAGCCCTAGCAGGGAGCCCCGAACCCTAAAGCCTGGCCCTAAGCCCTAATCCCCAGCCCTAAAACACAAGCCTTCCACCCTCACTCTCACCCCTAAACACTCACAACAACCCTTCCACCCTTATCCCAATTCCCACACACTTGCCCTGAGCCCTAAACCCTGGAATCCACATATAAGTCGCCCTCTTGTGGCTTTCATCTGCAATAACGCAGTACCGGCAATGTTAGCCAATGGCACGAAAGTGCACCTTGAAAACAGGCCCAAATTCGCATTTCCCCTCAACCTACGAGCAAACTACTATTTTTCTCAATAACTAGACATTCCCAACATACCTCCCAACCCCTTAAACACATTCCCAAAAATAGGGAACACCCCAAAATACCCTCCCAAACAACCGCATTACCGCGACCTCTGGGCCAGCCAATGTTAGCCAATGGCACGAAAGTACACTTACAAAACAGGCCAAAAGTACCCTTTCCCCTCCACCTACAACCAAACTGCTATTTTTCCCAGAAACTAGACATTCCCAACATTGCTCCCACACCCCTAAACTCCTTCCCAAAAACCTAGAACACCCCAACATACCACCCCAAAAACGTGCATTACCGCGACCTCGCATAAGGCCTAAAGTCGCGTCCAAAATGCACTTTCAAACTAGGCCCAAAACACCCCTTCCCCTCCATGAATTTTCTTCAAAACACTTGCAAACAAAATTAGACTTTCCCACCTCTGATCCCAGCTAACTACATCCACTTGGAACCACCTGGAACACCCTGCAATCGAACCCCAAAAACATGTAAACACTCACATTTAACATGGGCTCCTATGGCAGCTCCTTCCTTCCTCGACTTTCACGAAAAACACCCTTCCCATCGATCGATTCCTCCCAATCTTCCTGCACACCCATGAATTCCCCCTCCCTACCACTCACAGCAGCCCCGTTCCTCTGGAGCAAGTGGAACACCCTTAAAACCACTTCTCCACCACCCCAAAAACGCCCATTGGATAACATGGCGATTCAGGCCATCACTCAAAAAGTGCTTTTTTCGCACTTCCCCTACTTCGATCCTCTTGAAACTCACTGGGACATTAGTTCCAGCGATTATGAAGAATCTCAGCAAGAATTACACAAATCCATCCAGTGGAAGGGGTACGACTTTTGCGGCAAACACGCGCCCCCCGCAAACACGCAAAATCACCCCAAAATCAGCCAAATCTGGATCGATTTTTGCCAAACCACTGGAAAACCTTCCCAACACCAAACCACACAAGTCCAAACCAAATCCAGCCAAATCGGACCAACCCCAACCCAGCCAGACCAACACAAACCCTTCCAAAACACCAATATTGGCGAAACTGAATCGAGCCCTGAGCCCTAGACTCGGGGAAACCCTAGCAATTCCAACCCTAAGCCCTAGACACCTTCCCAACCCTACCTCCTAACCCTAGACACCTCCCCAACCCTACCTCCTAACCCTACACACTCCTCTGAACCCTAAACACCTAACCGCAACGACGCACACTCCCCTAAACCCTAGAAACAAGCCTCAACCCTACCCTCATACCCTAGTCCCCAGCCTTAAACCCTATTCCCAAGCCCCAAACCCTAGTCCGGAGCCCTAAAGACCCGTCCTGAGCCCTAAGCCCTACGTCCCAGCTCTAAGCCCTAACATCCCAGCCCTAAACCCTAAAGCCTAGTCTTACACACGAACCCTAAACCCTAGTCTCCAGTCCTACAAACTACCCTCCTTCCCTGCCCTAAACCCTGAAACCCAGTCCCGAACCCTAAAGCCTGGCCCTAAGCCCTAATCCCCGAGCCTGCAGCCCTAGCCCGCAGCCCTAAGCCCTAGCAGGGAGCCCCGAACCCTAAAGCCTGGCCCTAAGCCCTAATCCCCAGCCCTAAAACACAAGCCTTCCACCCTCACTCTCACCCCTAAACACTCACAACAACCCTTCCACCCTTATCCCAATTCCCACACACTTGCCCTGAGCCCTAAACCCTGGAATCCACATATAAGTCGCCCTCTTGTGGCTTTCATCTGCAATAACGCAGTACCGGCAATGTTAGCCAATGGCACGAAAGTGCACCTTGAAAACAGGCCCAAATTCGCATTTCCCCTCAACCTACGAGCAAACTACTATTTTTCTCAATAACTAGACATTCCCAACATACCTCCCAACCCCTTAAACACATTCCCAAAAATAGGGAACACCCCAAAATACCCTCCCAAACAACCGCATTACCGCGACCTCTGGGCCAGCCAATGTTAGCCAATGGCACGAAAGTACACTTACAAAACAGGCCAAAAGTACCCTTTCCCCTCCACCTACAACCAAACTGCTATTTTTCCCAGAAACTAGACATTCCCAACATTGCTCCCACACCCCTAAACTCCTTCCCAAAAACCTAGAACACCCCAACATACCACCCCAAAAACGTGCATTACCGCGACCTCGCATAAGGCCTAAAGTCGCGTCCAAAATGCACTTTCAAACTAGGCCCAAAACACCCCTTCCCCTCCATGAATTTTCTTCAAAACACTTGCAAACAAAATTAGACTTTCCCACCTCTGATCCCAGCTAACTACATCCACTTGGAACCACCTGGAACACCCTGCAATCGAACCCCAAAAACATGTAAACACTCACATTTAACATGGGCTCCTATGGCAGCTCCTTCCTTCCTCGACTTTCACGAAAAACACCCTTCCCATCGATCGATTCCTCCCAATCTTCCTGCACACCCATGAATTCCCCCTCCCTACCACTCACAGCAGCCCCGTTCCTCTGGAGCAAGTGGAACACCCTTAAAACCACTTCTCCACCACCCCAAAAACGCCCATTGGATAACATGGCGATTCAGGCCATCACTCAAAAAGTGCTTTTTTCGCACTTCCCCTACTTCGATCCTCTTGAAACTCACTGGGACATTAGTTCCAGCGATTATGAAGAATCTCAGCAAGAATTACACAAATCCATCCAGTGGAAGGGGTACGACTTTTGCGGCAAACACGCGCCCCCCGCAAACACGCAAAATCACCCCAAAATCAGCCAAATCTGGATCGATTTTTGCCAAACCACTGGAAAACCTTCCCAACACCAAACCACACAAGTCCAAACCAAATCCAGCCAAATCGGACCAACCCCAACCCAGCCAGACCAACACAAACCCTTCCAAAACACCAATATTGGCGAAACTGAATCGAGCCCTGAGCCCTAGACTCGGGGAAACCCTAGCAATTCCAACCCTAAGCCCTAGACACCTTCCCAACCCTACCTCCTAACCCTAGACACCTCCCCAACCCTACCTCCTAACCCTACACACTCCTCTGAACCCTAAACACCTAACCGCAACGACGCACACTCCCCTAAACCCTAGAAACAAGCCTCAACCCTACCCTCATACCCTAGTCCCCAGCCTTAAACCCTATTCCCAAGCCCCAAACCCTAGTCCGGAGCCCTAAAGACCCGTCCTGAGCCCTAAGCCCTACGTCCCAGCTCTAAGCCCTAACATCCCAGCCCTAAACCCTAAAGCCTAGTCTTACACACGAACCCTAAACCCTAGTCTCCAGTCCTACAAACTACCCTCCTTCCCTGCCCTAAACCCTGAAACCCAGTCCCGAACCCTAAAGCCTGGCCCTAAGCCCTAATCCCCGAGCCTGCAGCCCTAGCCCGCAGCCCTAAGCCCTAGCAGGGAGCCCCGAACCCTAAAGCCTGGCCCTAAGCCCTAATCCCCAGCCCTAAAACACAAGCCTTCCACCCTCACTCTCACCCCTAAACACTCACAACAACCCTTCCACCCTTATCCCAATTCCCACACACTTGCCCTGAGCCCTAAACCCTGGAATCCACATATAAGTCGCCCTCTTGTGGCTTTCATCTGCAATAACGCAGTACCGGCAATGTTAGCCAATGGCACGAAAGTGCACCTTGAAAACAGGCCCAAATTCGCATTTCCCCTCAACCTACGAGCAAACTACTATTTTTCTCAATAACTAGACATTCCCAACATACCTCCCAACCCCTTAAACACATTCCCAAAAATAGGGAACACCCCAAAATACCCTCCCAAACAACCGCATTACCGCGACCTCTGGGCCAGCCAATGTTAGCCAATGGCACGAAAGTACACTTACAAAACAGGCCAAAAGTACCCTTTCCCCTCCACCTACAACCAAACTGCTATTTTTCCCAGAAACTAGACATTCCCAACATTGCTCCCACACCCCTAAACTCCTTCCCAAAAACCTAGAACACCCCAACATACCACCCCAAAAACGTGCATTACCGCGACCTCGCATAAGGCCTAAAGTCGCGTCCAAAATGCACTTTCAAACTAGGCCCAAAACACCCCTTCCCCTCCATGAATTTTCTTCAAAACACTTGCAAACAAAATTAGACTTTCCCACCTCTGATCCCAGCTAACTACATCCACTTGGAACCACCTGGAACACCCTGCAATCGAACCCCAAAAACATGTAAACACTCACATTTAACATGGGCTCCTATGGCAGCTCCTTCCTTCCTCGACTTTCACGAAAAACACCCTTCCCATCGATCGATTCCTCCCAATCTTCCTGCACACCCATGAATTCCCCCTCCCTACCACTCACAGCAGCCCCGTTCCTCTGGAGCAAGTGGAACACCCTTAAAACCACTTCTCCACCACCCCAAAAACGCCCATTGGATAACATGGCGATTCAGGCCATCACTCAAAAAGTGCTTTTTTCGCACTTCCCCTACTTCGATCCTCTTGAAACTCACTGGGACATTAGTTCCAGCGATTATGAAGAATCTCAGCAAGAATTACACAAATCCATCCAGTGGAAGGGGTACGACTTTTGCGGCAAACACGCGCCCCCCGCAAACACGCAAAATCACCCCAAAATCAGCCAAATCTGGATCGATTTTTGCCAAACCACTGGAAAACCTTCCCAACACCAAACCACACAAGTCCAAACCAAATCCAGCCAAATCGGACCAACCCCAACCCAGCCAGACCAACACAAACCCTTCCAAAACACCAATATTGGCGAAACTGAATCGAGCCCTGAGCCCTAGACTCGGGGAAACCCTAGCAATTCCAACCCTAAGCCCTAGACACCTTCCCAACCCTACCTCCTAACCCTAGACACCTCCCCAACCCTACCTCCTAACCCTACACACTCCTCTGAACCCTAAACACCTAACCGCAACGACGCACACTCCCCTAAACCCTAGAAACAAGCCTCAACCCTACCCTCATACCCTAGTCCCCAGCCTTAAACCCTATTCCCAAGCCCCAAACCCTAGTCCGGAGCCCTAAAGACCCGTCCTGAGCCCTAAGCCCTACGTCCCAGCTCTAAGCCCTAACATCCCAGCCCTAAACCCTAAAGCCTAGTCTTACACACGAACCCTAAACCCTAGTCTCCAGTCCTACAAACTACCCTCCTTCCCTGCCCTAAACCCTGAAACCCAGTCCCGAACCCTAAAGCCTGGCCCTAAGCCCTAATCCCCGAGCCTGCAGCCCTAGCCCGCAGCCCTAAGCCCTAGCAGGGAGCCCCGAACCCTAAAGCCTGGCCCTAAGCCCTAATCCCCAGCCCTAAAACACAAGCCTTCCACCCTCACTCTCACCCCTAAACACTCACAACAACCCTTCCACCCTTATCCCAATTCCCACACACTTGCCCTGAGCCCTAAACCCTGGAATCCACATATAAGTCGCCCTCTTGTGGCTTTCATCTGCAATAACGCAGTACCGGCAATGTTAGCCAATGGCACGAAAGTGCACCTTGAAAACAGGCCCAAATTCGCATTTCCCCTCAACCTACGAGCAAACTACTATTTTTCTCAATAACTAGACATTCCCAACATACCTCCCAACCCCTTAAACACATTCCCAAAAATAGGGAACACCCCAAAATACCCTCCCAAACAACCGCATTACCGCGACCTCTGGGCCAGCCAATGTTAGCCAATGGCACGAAAGTACACTTACAAAACAGGCCAAAAGTACCCTTTCCCCTCCACCTACAACCAAACTGCTATTTTTCCCAGAAACTAGACATTCCCAACATTGCTCCCACACCCCTAAACTCCTTCCCAAAAACCTAGAACACCCCAACATACCACCCCAAAAACGTGCATTACCGCGACCTCGCATAAGGCCTAAAGTCGCGTCCAAAATGCACTTTCAAACTAGGCCCAAAACACCCCTTCCCCTCCATGAATTTTCTTCAAAACACTTGCAAACAAAATTAGACTTTCCCACCTCTGATCCCAGCTAACTACATCCACTTGGAACCACCTGGAACACCCTGCAATCGAACCCCAAAAACATGTAAACACTCACATTTAACATGGGCTCCTATGGCAGCTCCTTCCTTCCTCGACTTTCACGAAAAACACCCTTCCCATCGATCGATTCCTCCCAATCTTCCTGCACACCCATGAATTCCCCCTCCCTACCACTCACAGCAGCCCCGTTCCTCTGGAGCAAGTGGAACACCCTTAAAACCACTTCTCCACCACCCCAAAAACGCCCATTGGATAACATGGCGATTCAGGCCATCACTCAAAAAGTGCTTTTTTCGCACTTCCCCTACTTCGATCCTCTTGAAACTCACTGGGACATTAGTTCCAGCGATTATGAAGAATCTCAGCAAGAATTACACAAATCCATCCAGTGGAAGGGGTACGACTTTTGCGGCAAACACGCGCCCCCCGCAAACACGCAAAATCACCCCAAAATCAGCCAAATCTGGATCGATTTTTGCCAAACCACTGGAAAACCTTCCCAACACCAAACCACACAAGTCCAAACCAAATCCAGCCAAATCGGACCAACCCCAACCCAGCCAGACCAACACAAACCCTTCCAAAACACCAATATTGGCGAAACTGAATCGAGCCCTGAGCCCTAGACTCGGGGAAACCCTAGCAATTCCAACCCTAAGCCCTAGACACCTTCCCAACCCTACCTCCTAACCCTAGACACCTCCCCAACCCTACCTCCTAACCCTACACACTCCTCTGAACCCTAAACACCTAACCGCAACGACGCACACTCCCCTAAACCCTAGAAACAAGCCTCAACCCTACCCTCATACCCTAGTCCCCAGCCTTAAACCCTATTCCCAAGCCCCAAACCCTAGTCCGGAGCCCTAAAGACCCGTCCTGAGCCCTAAGCCCTACGTCCCAGCTCTAAGCCCTAACATCCCAGCCCTAAACCCTAAAGCCTAGTCTTACACACGAACCCTAAACCCTAGTCTCCAGTCCTACAAACTACCCTCCTTCCCTGCCCTAAACCCTGAAACCCAGTCCCGAACCCTAAAGCCTGGCCCTAAGCCCTAATCCCCGAGCCTGCAGCCCTAGCCCGCAGCCCTAAGCCCTAGCAGGGAGCCCCGAACCCTAAAGCCTGGCCCTAAGCCCTAATCCCCAGCCCTAAAACACAAGCCTTCCACCCTCACTCTCACCCCTAAACACTCACAACAACCCTTCCACCCTTATCCCAATTCCCACACACTTGCCCTGAGCCCTAAACCCTGGAATCCACATATAAGTCGCCCTCTTGTGGCTTTCATCTGCAATAACGCAGTACCGGCAATGTTAGCCAATGGCACGAAAGTGCACCTTGAAAACAGGCCCAAATTCGCATTTCCCCTCAACCTACGAGCAAACTACTATTTTTCTCAATAACTAGACATTCCCAACATACCTCCCAACCCCTTAAACACATTCCCAAAAATAGGGAACACCCCAAAATACCCTCCCAAACAACCGCATTACCGCGACCTCTGGGCCAGCCAATGTTAGCCAATGGCACGAAAGTACACTTACAAAACAGGCCAAAAGTACCCTTTCCCCTCCACCTACAACCAAACTGCTATTTTTCCCAGAAACTAGACATTCCCAACATTGCTCCCACACCCCTAAACTCCTTCCCAAAAACCTAGAACACCCCAACATACCACCCCAAAAACGTGCATTACCGCGACCTCGCATAAGGCCTAAAGTCGCGTCCAAAATGCACTTTCAAACTAGGCCCAAAACACCCCTTCCCCTCCATGAATTTTCTTCAAAACACTTGCAAACAAAATTAGACTTTCCCACCTCTGATCCCAGCTAACTACATCCACTTGGAACCACCTGGAACACCCTGCAATCGAACCCCAAAAACATGTAAACACTCACATTTAACATGGGCTCCTATGGCAGCTCCTTCCTTCCTCGACTTTCACGAAAAACACCCTTCCCATCGATCGATTCCTCCCAATCTTCCTGCACACCCATGAATTCCCCCTCCCTACCACTCACAGCAGCCCCGTTCCTCTGGAGCAAGTGGAACACCCTTAAAACCACTTCTCCACCACCCCAAAAACGCCCATTGGATAACATGGCGATTCAGGCCATCACTCAAAAAGTGCTTTTTTCGCACTTCCCCTACTTCGATCCTCTTGAAACTCACTGGGACATTAGTTCCAGCGATTATGAAGAATCTCAGCAAGAATTACACAAATCCATCCAGTGGAAGGGGTACGACTTTTGCGGCAAACACGCGCCCCCCGCAAACACGCAAAATCACCCCAAAATCAGCCAAATCTGGATCGATTTTTGCCAAACCACTGGAAAACCTTCCCAACACCAAACCACACAAGTCCAAACCAAATCCAGCCAAATCGGACCAACCCCAACCCAGCCAGACCAACACAAACCCTTCCAAAACACCAATATTGGCGAAACTGAATCGAGCCCTGAGCCCTAGACTCGGGGAAACCCTAGCAATTCCAACCCTAAGCCCTAGACACCTTCCCAACCCTACCTCCTAACCCTAGACACCTCCCCAACCCTACCTCCTAACCCTACACACTCCTCTGAACCCTAAACACCTAACCGCAACGACGCACACTCCCCTAAACCCTAGAAACAAGCCTCAACCCTACCCTCATACCCTAGTCCCCAGCCTTAAACCCTATTCCCAAGCCCCAAACCCTAGTCCGGAGCCCTAAAGACCCGTCCTGAGCCCTAAGCCCTACGTCCCAGCTCTAAGCCCTAACATCCCAGCCCTAAACCCTAAAGCCTAGTCTTACACACGAACCCTAAACCCTAGTCTCCAGTCCTACAAACTACCCTCCTTCCCTGCCCTAAACCCTGAAACCCAGTCCCGAACCCTAAAGCCTGGCCCTAAGCCCTAATCCCCGAGCCTGCAGCCCTAGCCCGCAGCCCTAAGCCCTAGCAGGGAGCCCCGAACCCTAAAGCCTGGCCCTAAGCCCTAATCCCCAGCCCTAAAACACAAGCCTTCCACCCTCACTCTCACCCCTAAACACTCACAACAACCCTTCCACCCTTATCCCAATTCCCACACACTTGCCCTGAGCCCTAAACCCTGGAATCCACATATAAGTCGCCCTCTTGTGGCTTTCATCTGCAATAACGCAGTACCGGCAATGTTAGCCAATGGCACGAAAGTGCACCTTGAAAACAGGCCCAAATTCGCATTTCCCCTCAACCTACGAGCAAACTACTATTTTTCTCAATAACTAGACATTCCCAACATACCTCCCAACCCCTTAAACACATTCCCAAAAATAGGGAACACCCCAAAATACCCTCCCAAACAACCGCATTACCGCGACCTCTGGGCCAGCCAATGTTAGCCAATGGCACGAAAGTACACTTACAAAACAGGCCAAAAGTACCCTTTCCCCTCCACCTACAACCAAACTGCTATTTTTCCCAGAAACTAGACATTCCCAACATTGCTCCCACACCCCTAAACTCCTTCCCAAAAACCTAGAACACCCCAACATACCACCCCAAAAACGTGCATTACCGCGACCTCGCATAAGGCCTAAAGTCGCGTCCAAAATGCACTTTCAAACTAGGCCCAAAACACCCCTTCCCCTCCATGAATTTTCTTCAAAACACTTGCAAACAAAATTAGACTTTCCCACCTCTGATCCCAGCTAACTACATCCACTTGGAACCACCTGGAACACCCTGCAATCGAACCCCAAAAACATGTAAACACTCACATTTAACATGGGCTCCTATGGCAGCTCCTTCCTTCCTCGACTTTCACGAAAAACACCCTTCCCATCGATCGATTCCTCCCAATCTTCCTGCACACCCATGAATTCCCCCTCCCTACCACTCACAGCAGCCCCGTTCCTCTGGAGCAAGTGGAACACCCTTAAAACCACTTCTCCACCACCCCAAAAACGCCCATTGGATAACATGGCGATTCAGGCCATCACTCAAAAAGTGCTTTTTTCGCACTTCCCCTACTTCGATCCTCTTGAAACTCACTGGGACATTAGTTCCAGCGATTATGAAGAATCTCAGCAAGAATTACACAAATCCATCCAGTGGAAGGGGTACGACTTTTGCGGCAAACACGCGCCCCCCGCAAACACGCAAAATCACCCCAAAATCAGCCAAATCTGGATCGATTTTTGCCAAACCACTGGAAAACCTTCCCAACACCAAACCACACAAGTCCAAACCAAATCCAGCCAAATCGGACCAACCCCAACCCAGCCAGACCAACACAAACCCTTCCAAAACACCAATATTGGCGAAACTGAATCGAGCCCTGAGCCCTAGACTCGGGGAAACCCTAGCAATTCCAACCCTAAGCCCTAGACACCTTCCCAACCCTACCTCCTAACCCTAGACACCTCCCCAACCCTACCTCCTAACCCTACACACTCCTCTGAACCCTAAACACCTAACCGCAACGACGCACACTCCCCTAAACCCTAGAAACAAGCCTCAACCCTACCCTCATACCCTAGTCCCCAGCCTTAAACCCTATTCCCAAGCCCCAAACCCTAGTCCGGAGCCCTAAAGACCCGTCCTGAGCCCTAAGCCCTACGTCCCAGCTCTAAGCCCTAACATCCCAGCCCTAAACCCTAAAGCCTAGTCTTACACACGAACCCTAAACCCTAGTCTCCAGTCCTACAAACTACCCTCCTTCCCTGCCCTAAACCCTGAAACCCAGTCCCGAACCCTAAAGCCTGGCCCTAAGCCCTAATCCCCGAGCCTGCAGCCCTAGCCCGCAGCCCTAAGCCCTAGCAGGGAGCCCCGAACCCTAAAGCCTGGCCCTAAGCCCTAATCCCCAGCCCTAAAACACAAGCCTTCCACCCTCACTCTCACCCCTAAACACTCACAACAACCCTTCCACCCTTATCCCAATTCCCACACACTTGCCCTGAGCCCTAAACCCTGGAATCCACATATAAGTCGCCCTCTTGTGGCTTTCATCTGCAATAACGCAGTACCGGCAATGTTAGCCAATGGCACGAAAGTGCACCTTGAAAACAGGCCCAAATTCGCATTTCCCCTCAACCTACGAGCAAACTACTATTTTTCTCAATAACTAGACATTCCCAACATACCTCCCAACCCCTTAAACACATTCCCAAAAATAGGGAACACCCCAAAATACCCTCCCAAACAACCGCATTACCGCGACCTCTGGGCCAGCCAATGTTAGCCAATGGCACGAAAGTACACTTACAAAACAGGCCAAAAGTACCCTTTCCCCTCCACCTACAACCAAACTGCTATTTTTCCCAGAAACTAGACATTCCCAACATTGCTCCCACACCCCTAAACTCCTTCCCAAAAACCTAGAACACCCCAACATACCACCCCAAAAACGTGCATTACCGCGACCTCGCATAAGGCCTAAAGTCGCGTCCAAAATGCACTTTCAAACTAGGCCCAAAACACCCCTTCCCCTCCATGAATTTTCTTCAAAACACTTGCAAACAAAATTAGACTTTCCCACCTCTGATCCCAGCTAACTACATCCACTTGGAACCACCTGGAACACCCTGCAATCGAACCCCAAAAACATGTAAACACTCACATTTAACATGGGCTCCTATGGCAGCTCCTTCCTTCCTCGACTTTCACGAAAAACACCCTTCCCATCGATCGATTCCTCCCAATCTTCCTGCACACCCATGAATTCCCCCTCCCTACCACTCACAGCAGCCCCGTTCCTCTGGAGCAAGTGGAACACCCTTAAAACCACTTCTCCACCACCCCAAAAACGCCCATTGGATAACATGGCGATTCAGGCCATCACTCAAAAAGTGCTTTTTTCGCACTTCCCCTACTTCGATCCTCTTGAAACTCACTGGGACATTAGTTCCAGCGATTATGAAGAATCTCAGCAAGAATTACACAAATCCATCCAGTGGAAGGGGTACGACTTTTGCGGCAAACACGCGCCCCCCGCAAACACGCAAAATCACCCCAAAATCAGCCAAATCTGGATCGATTTTTGCCAAACCACTGGAAAACCTTCCCAACACCAAACCACACAAGTCCAAACCAAATCCAGCCAAATCGGACCAACCCCAACCCAGCCAGACCAACACAAACCCTTCCAAAACACCAATATTGGCGAAACTGAATCGAGCCCTGAGCCCTAGACTCGGGGAAACCCTAGCAATTCCAACCCTAAGCCCTAGACACCTTCCCAACCCTACCTCCTAACCCTAGACACCTCCCCAACCCTACCTCCTAACCCTACACACTCCTCTGAACCCTA
Source organism: Triturus cristatus (assembly GCF_964204655.1). Taxonomy (NCBI): domain Eukaryota; kingdom Metazoa; phylum Chordata; class Amphibia; order Caudata; family Salamandridae; genus Triturus; species Triturus cristatus. The sequence goes on from NW_028188415.1 coordinate 16,523, forward strand.
AACACCTAACCGCAACGACGCACACTCCCCTAAACCCTAGAAACAAGCCTCAACCCTACCCTCATACCCTAGTCCCCAGCCTTAAACCCTATTCCCAAGCCCCAAACCCTAGTCCGGAGCCCTAAAGACCCGTCCTGAGCCCTAAGCCCTACGTCCCAGCTCTAAGCCCTAACATCCCAGCCCTAAACCCTAAAGCCTAGTCTTACACACGAACCCTAAACCCTAGTCTCCAGTCCTACAAACTACCCTCCTTCCCTGCCCTAAACCCTGAAACCCAGTCCCGAACCCTAAAGCCTGGCCCTAAGCCCTAATCCCCGAGCCTGCAGCCCTAGCCCGCAGCCCTAAGCCCTAGCAGGGAGCCCCGAACCCTAAAGCCTGGCCCTAAGCCCTAATCCCCAGCCCTAAAACACAAGCCTTCCACCCTCACTCTCACCCCTAAACACTCACAACAACCCTTCCACCCTTATCCCAATTCCCACACACTTGCCCTGAGCCCTAAACCCTGGAATCCACATATAAGTCGCCCTCTTGTGGCTTTCATCTGCAATAACGCAGTACCGGCAATGTTAGCCAATGGCACGAAAGTGCACCTTGAAAACAGGCCCAAATTCGCATTTCCCCTCAACCTACGAGCAAACTACTATTTTTCTCAATAACTAGACATTCCCAACATACCTCCCAACCCCTTAAACACATTCCCAAAAATAGGGAACACCCCAAAATACCCTCCCAAACAACCGCATTACCGCGACCTCTGGGCCAGCCAATGTTAGCCAATGGCACGAAAGTACACTTACAAAACAGGCCAAAAGTACCCTTTCCCCTCCACCTACAACCAAACTGCTATTTTTCCCAGAAACTAGACATTCCCAACATTGCTCCCACACCCCTAAACTCCTTCCCAAAAACCTAGAACACCCCAACATACCACCCCAAAAACGTGCATTACCGCGACCTCGCATAAGGCCTAAAGTCGCGTCCAAAATGCACTTTCAAACTAGGCCCAAAACACCCCTTCCCCTCCATGAATTTTCTTCAAAACACTTGCAAACAAAATTAGACTTTCCCACCTCTGATCCCAGCTAACTACATCCACTTGGAACCACCTGGAACACCCTGCAATCGAACCCCAAAAACATGTAAACACTCACATTTAACATGGGCTCCTATGGCAGCTCCTTCCTTCCTCGACTTTCACGAAAAACACCCTTCCCATCGATCGATTCCTCCCAATCTTCCTGCACACCCATGAATTCCCCCTCCCTACCACTCACAGCAGCCCCGTTCCTCTGGAGCAAGTGGAACACCCTTAAAACCACTTCTCCACCACCCCAAAAACGCCCATTGGATAACATGGCGATTCAGGCCATCACTCAAAAAGTGCTTTTTTCGCACTTCCCCTACTTCGATCCTCTTGAAACTCACTGGGACATTAGTTCCAGCGATTATGAAGAATCTCAGCAAGAATTACACAAATCCATCCAGTGGAAGGGGTACGACTTTTGCGGCAAACACGCGCCCCCCGCAAACACGCAAAATCACCCCAAAATCAGCCAAATCTGGATCGATTTTTGCCAAACCACTGGAAAACCTTCCCAACACCAAACCACACAAGTCCAAACCAAATCCAGCCAAATCGGACCAACCCCAACCCAGCCAGACCAACACAAACCCTTCCAAAACACCAATATTGGCGAAACTGAATCGAGCCCTGAGCCCTAGACTCGGGGAAACCCTAGCAATTCCAACCCTAAGCCCTAGACACCTTCCCAACCCTACCTCCTAACCCTAGACACCTCCCCAACCCTACCTCCTAACCCTACACACTCCTCTGAACCCTAAACACCTAACCGCAACGACGCACACTCCCCTAAACCCTAGAAACAAGCCTCAACCCTACCCTCATACCCTAGTCCCCAGCCTTAAACCCTATTCCCAAGCCCCAAACCCTAGTCCGGAGCCCTAAAGACCCGTCCTGAGCCCTAAGCCCTACGTCCCAGCTCTAAGCCCTAACATCCCAGCCCTAAACCCTAAAGCCTAGTCTTACACACGAACCCTAAACCCTAGTCTCCAGTCCTACAAACTACCCTCCTTCCCTGCCCTAAACCCTGAAACCCAGTCCCGAACCCTAAAGCCTGGCCCTAAGCCCTAATCCCCGAGCCTGCAGCCCTAGCCCGCAGCCCTAAGCCCTAGCAGGGAGCCCCGAACCCTAAAGCCTGGCCCTAAGCCCTAATCCCCAGCCCTAAAACACAAGCCTTCCACCCTCACTCTCACCCCTAAACACTCACAACAACCCTTCCACCCTTATCCCAATTCCCACACACTTGCCCTGAGCCCTAAACCCTGGAATCCACATATAAGTCGCCCTCTTGTGGCTTTCATCTGCAATAACGCAGTACCGGCAATGTTAGCCAATGGCACGAAAGTGCACCTTGAAAACAGGCCCAAATTCGCATTTCCCCTCAACCTACGAGCAAACTACTATTTTTCTCAATAACTAGACATTCCCAACATACCTCCCAACCCCTTAAACACATTCCCAAAAATAGGGAACACCCCAAAATACCCTCCCAAACAACCGCATTACCGCGACCTCTGGGCCAGCCAATGTTAGCCAATGGCACGAAAGTACACTTACAAAACAGGCCAAAAGTACCCTTTCCCCTCCACCTACAACCAAACTGCTATTTTTCCCAGAAACTAGACATTCCCAACATTGCTCCCACACCCCTAAACTCCTTCCCAAAAACCTAGAACACCCCAACATACCACCCCAAAAACGTGCATTACCGCGACCTCGCATAAGGCCTAAAGTCGCGTCCAAAATGCACTTTCAAACTAGGCCCAAAACACCCCTTCCCCTCCATGAATTTTCTTCAAAACACTTGCAAACAAAATTAGACTTTCCCACCTCTGATCCCAGCTAACTACATCCACTTGGAACCACCTGGAACACCCTGCAATCGAACCCCAAAAACATGTAAACACTCACATTTAACATGGGCTCCTATGGCAGCTCCTTCCTTCCTCGACTTTCACGAAAAACACCCTTCCCATCGATCGATTCCTCCCAATCTTCCTGCACACCCATGAATTCCCCCTCCCTACCACTCACAGCAGCCCCGTTCCTCTGGAGCAAGTGGAACACCCTTAAAACCACTTCTCCACCACCCCAAAAACGCCCATTGGATAACATGGCGATTCAGGCCATCACTCAAAAAGTGCTTTTTTCGCACTTCCTCTACTTCGATCCTCTTGAAACTCACTGGGACATTAGTTCCAGCGATTATGAAGAATCTCAGCAAGAATTACACAAATCCATCCAGTGGAAGGGGTACGACTTTTGCGGCAAACACGCGCCCCCCGCAAACACGCAAAATCACCCCAAAATCAGCCAAATCTGGATCGATTTTTGCCAAACCACTGGAAAACCTTCCCAACACCAAACCACACAAGTCCAAACCAAATCCAGCCAAATCGGACCAACCCCAACCCAGCCAGACCAACACAAACCCTTCCAAAACACCAATATTGGCGAAACTGAATCGAGCCCTGAGCCCTAGACTCGGGGAAACCCTAGCAATTCCAACCCTAAGCCCTAGACACCTTCCCAACCCTACCTCCTAACCCTAGACACCTCCCCAACCCTACCTCCTAACCCTACACACTCCTCTGAACCCTAAACACCTAACCGCAACGACGCACACTCCCCTAAACCCTAGAAACAAGCCTCAACCCTACCCTCATACCCTAGTCCCCAGCCTTAAACCCTATTCCCAAGCCCCAAACCCTAGTCCGGAGCCCTAAAGACCCGTCCTGAGCCCTAAGCCCTACGTCCCAGCTCTAAGCCCTAACATCCCAGCCCTAAACCCTAAAGCCTAGTCTTACACACGAACCCTAAACCCTAGTCTCCAGTCCTACAAACTACCCTCCTTCCCTGCCCTAAACCCTGAAACCCAGTCCCGAACCCTAAAGCCTGGCCCTAAGCCCTAATCCCCGAGCCTGCAGCCCTAGCCCGCAGCCCTAAGCCCTAGCAGGGAGCCCCGAACCCTAAAGCCTGGCCCTAAGCCCTAATCCCCAGCCCTAAAACACAAGCCTTCCACCCTCACTCTCACCCCTAAACACTCACAACAACCCTTCCACCCTTATCCCAATTCCCACACACTTGCCCTGAGCCCTAAACCCTGGAATCCACATATAAGTCGCCCTCTTGTGGCTTTCATCTGCAATAACGCAGTACCGGCAATGTTAGCCAATGGCACGAAAGTGCACCTTGAAAACAGGCCCAAATTCGCATTTCCCCTCAACCTACGAGCAAACTACTATTTTTCTCAATAACTAGACATTCCCAACATACCTCCCAACCCCTTAAACACATTCCCAAAAATAGGGAACACCCCAAAATACCCTCCCAAACAACCGCATTACCGCGACCTCTGGGCCAGCCAATGTTAGCCAATGGCACGAAAGTACACTTACAAAACAGGCCAAAAGTACCCTTTCCCCTCCACCTACAACCAAACTGCTATTTTTCCCAGAAACTAGACATTCCCAACATTGCTCCCACACCCCTAAACTCCTTCCCAAAAACCTAGAACACCCCAACATACCACCCCAAAAACGTGCATTACCGCGACCTCGCATAAGGCCTAAAGTCGCGTCCAAAATGCACTTTCAAACTAGGCCCAAAACACCCCTTCCCCTCCATGAATTTTCTTCAAAACACTTGCAAACAAAATTAGACTTTCCCACCTCTGATCCCAGCTAACTACATCCACTTGGAACCACCTGGAACACCCTGCAATCGAACCCCAAAAACATGTAAACACTCACATTTAACATGGGCTCCTATGGCAGCTCCTTCCTTCCTCGACTTTCACGAAAAACACCCTTCCCATCGATCGATTCCTCCCAATCTTCCTGCACACCCATGAATTCCCCCTCCCTACCACTCACAGCAGCCCCGTTCCTCTGGAGCAAGTGGAACACCCTTAAAACCACTTCTCCACCACCCCAAAAACGCCCATTGGATAACATGGCGATTCAGGCCATCACTCAAAAAGTGCTTTTTTCGCACTTCCCCTACTTCGATCCTCTTGAAACTCACTGGGACATTAGTTCCAGCGATTATGAAGAATCTCAGCAAGAATTACACAAATCCATCCAGTGGAAGGGGTACGACTTTTGCGGCAAACACGCGCCCCCCGCAAACACGCAAAATCACCCCAAAATCAGCCAAATCTGGATCGATTTTTGCCAAACCACTGGAAAACCTTCCCAACACCAAACCACACAAGTCCAAACCAAATCCAGCCAAATCGGACCAACCCCAACCCAGCCAGACCAACACAAACCCTTCCAAAACACCAATATTGGCGAAACTGAATCGAGCCCTGAGCCCTAGACTCGGGGAAACCCTAGCAATTCCAACCCTAAGCCCTAGACACCTTCCCAACCCTACCTCCTAACCCTAGACACCTCCCCAACCCTACCTCCTAACCCTACACACTCCTCTGAACCCTAAACACCTAACCGCAACGACGCACACTCCCCTAAACCCTAGAAACAAGCCTCAACCCTACCCTCATACCCTAGTCCCCAGCCTTAAACCCTATTCCCAAGCCCCAAACCCTAGTCCGGAGCCCTAAAGACCCGTCCTGAGCCCTAAGCCCTACGTCCCAGCTCTAAGCCCTAACATCCCAGCCCTAAACCCTAAAGCCTAGTCTTACACACGAACCCTAAACCCTAGTCTCCAGTCCTACAAACTACCCTCCTTCCCTGCCCTAAACCCTGAAACCCAGTCCCGAACCCTAAAGCCTGGCCCTAAGCCCTAATCCCCGAGCCTGCAGCCCTAGCCCGCAGCCCTAAGCCCTAGCAGGGAGCCCCGAACCCTAAAGCCTGGCCCTAAGCCCTAATCCCCAGCCCTAAAACACAAGCCTTCCACCCTCACTCTCACCCCTAAACACTCACAACAACCCTTCCACCCTTATCCCAATTCCCACACACTTGCCCTGAGCCCTAAACCCTGGAATCCACATATAAGTCGCCCTCTTGTGGCTTTCATCTGCAATAACGCAGTACCGGCAATGTTAGCCAATGGCACGAAAGTGCACCTTGAAAACAGGCCCAAATTCGCATTTCCCCTCAACCTACGAGCAAACTACTATTTTTCTCAATAACTAGACATTCCCAACATACCTCCCAACCCCTTAAACACATTCCCAAAAATAGGGAACACCCCAAAATACCCTCCCAAACAACCGCATTACCGCGACCTCTGGGCCAGCCAATGTTAGCCAATGGCACGAAAGTACACTTACAAAACAGGCCAAAAGTACCCTTTCCCCTCCACCTACAACCAAACTGCTATTTTTCCCAGAAACTAGACATTCCCAACATTGCTCCCACACCCCTAAACTCCTTCCCAAAAACCTAGAACACCCCAACATACCACCCCAAAAACGTGCATTACCGCGACCTCGCATAAGGCCTAAAGTCGCGTCCAAAATGCACTTTCAAACTAGGCCCAAAACACCCCTTCCCCTCCATGAATTTTCTTCAAAACACTTGCAAACAAAATTAGACTTTCCCACCTCTGATCCCAGCTAACTACATCCACTTGGAACCACCTGGAACACCCTGCAATCGAACCCCAAAAACATGTAAACACTCACATTTAACATGGGCTCCTATGGCAGCTCCTTCCTTCCTCGACTTTCACGAAAAACACCCTTCCCATCGATCGATTCCTCCCAATCTTCCTGCACACCCATGAATTCCCCCTCCCTACCACTCACAGCAGCCCCGTTCCTCTGGAGCAAGTGGAACACCCTTAAAACCACTTCTCCACCACCCCAAAAACGCCCATTGGATAACATGGCGATTCAGGCCATCACTCAAAAAGTGCTTTTTTCGCACTTCCCCTACTTCGATCCTCTTGAAACTCACTGGGACATTAGTTCCAGCGATTATGAAGAATCTCAGCAAGAATTACACAAATCCATCCAGTGGAAGGGGTACGACTTTTGCGGCAAACACGCGCCCCCCGCAAACACGCAAAATCACCCCAAAATCAGCCAAATCTGGATCGATTTTTGCCAAACCACTGGAAAACCTTCCCAACACCAAACCACACAAGTCCAAACCAAATCCAGCCAAATCGGACCAACCCCAACCCAGCCAGACCAACACAAACCCTTCCAAAACACCAATATTGGCGAAACTGAATCGAGCCCTGAGCCCTAGACTCGGGGAAACCCTAGCAATTCCAACCCTAAGCCCTAGACACCTTCCCAACCCTACCTCCTAACCCTAGACACCTCCCCAACCCTACCTCCTAACCCTACACACTCCCCTGAACCCTAAACCCCTAACCGCAACAACGCACAATCCCCTAAACCCTAGAAACAAGCCTCAACCCTACCCTTAAACCCTAATCCCCAGCCCTAAACCCTAGCCCCGGAGCCCTAAGCCCTATCCCGGAGCCCTGAGCCCTAAAAATGGAGCCCTAAGCCCTATCCCAGAGACCTGAGCCCTAAGCCCTATCCCGGAGCCCTGAGCCCTAAAAACGGAGCCCTAAGCCCTAGCCCTGAGCCCTAAAAACGGAGCCCTAAGCCCTATCCAGGAGCCCTGAGCCCTAAGCCCTATCCCGGAGCCCTGAGCCCTAAAAATAGAGCCCTAAGCCCTATCCCAGAGACCTGAGCCCGAAACCCTACCCCGGAGCCCTAAGCCCTAGAACCGAGCCCTGAACCCTACTGCCTGGCCCTAGACCCTAATGCCCGAGCCTTCAACCCGCCCCCCGGAGCCCTAAGCCCTAGAACAGAGCCCTGAACCCTACTGCCCAGCCCTAAGCCCTAAGCCCTAACGAGGCGCCTTAAACCCTTCCCTGAGCCCTAAACCTTAACCCGGAGCCCTGAACCCTACTGCCCAGCCCTAAGCCCTAAGCCCTCACAGCAACCCTTCCACCCTTATCCCAATTCCCACACACTTGCCCTGAGCCCTAAACCCTGGAATCCACATATAAGTCGCCCTCTTGTGGCTTTCATCTGCAATAACGCAGTACCGGCAATGTTAGCCAATGGCACGAAAGTGCACCTTGAAAACAGGCCCAAATTCGCATTTCCCCTCAACCTACGAGCAAACTACTATTTTTCTCAATAACTAGACATTCCCAACATACCTCCCAACCCCTTAAACACATTCCCAAAAATAGGGAACACCCCAAAATACCCTCCCAAACAACCGCATTACCGCGACCTCTGGGCCAGCCAATGTTAGCCAATGGCACGAAAGTACACTTACAAAACAGGCCAAAAGTACCCTTTCCCCTCCACCTACAACCAAACTGCTATTTTTCCCAGAAACTAGACATTCCCAACATTGCTCCCACACCCCTAAACTCCTTCCCAAAAACCTAGAACACCCCAACATACCACCCCAAAAACGTGCATTACCGCGACCTCGCATAAGGCCTAAAGTCGCGTCCAAAATGCACTTTCAAACTAGGCCCAAAACACCCCTTCCCCTCCATGAATTTTCTTCAAAACACTTGCAAACAAAATTAGACTTTCCCACCTCTGATCCCAGCTAACTACATCCACTTGGAACCACCTGGAACACCCTGCAATCGAACCCCAAAAACATGTAAACACTCACATTTAACATGGGCTCCTATGGCAGCTCCTTCCTTCCTCGACTTTCACGAAAAACACCCTTCCCATCGATCGATTCCTCCCAATCTTCCTGCACACCCATGAATTCCCCCTCCCTACCACTCACAGCAGCCCCGTTCCTCTGGAGCAAGTGGAACACCCTTAAAACCACTTCTCCACCACCCCAAAAACGCCCATTGGATAACATGGCGATTCAGGCCATCACTCAAAAAGTGCTTTTTTCGCACTTCCCCTACTTCGATCCTCTTGAAACTCACTGGGACATTAGTTCCAGCGATTATGAAGAATCTCAGCAAGAATTACACAAATCCATCCAGTGGAAGGGGTACGACTTTTGCGGCAAACACGCGCCCCCCGCAAACACGCAAAATCACCCCAAAATCAGCCAAATCTGGATCGATTTTTGCCAAACCACTGGAAAACCTTCCCAACACCAAACCACACAAGTCCAAACCAAATCCAGCCAAATCGGACCAACCCCAACCCAGCCAGACCAACACAAACCCTTCCAAAACACCAATATTGGCGAAACTGAATCGAGCCCTGAGCCCTAGACTCGGGGAAACCCTAGCAATTCCAACCCTAAGCCCTAGACACCTTCCCAACCCTACCTCCTAACCCTAGACACCTCCCCAACCCTACCTCCTAACCCTACACACTCCCCTGAACCCTAAACCCCTAACCGCAACAACGCACAATCCCCTAAACCCTAGAAACAAGCCTCAACCCTACCCTTAAACCCTAATCCCCAGCCCTAAACCCTAGCCCCGGAGCCCTAAGCCCTATCCCGGAGCCCTGAGCCCTAAAAATGGAGCCCTAAGCCCTATCCCAGAGACCTGAGCCCTAAGCCCTATCCCGGAGCCCTGAGCCCTAAAAACGGAGCCCTAAGCCCTAGCCCTGAGCCCTAAAAACGGAGCCCTAAGCCCTATCCAGGAGCCCTGAGCCCTAAGCCCTATCCCGGAGCCCTGAGCCCTAAAAATAGAGCCCTAAGCCCTATCCCAGAGACCTGAGCCCGAAACCCTACCCCGGAGCCCTAAGCCCTAGAACCGAGCCCTGAACCCTACTGCCTGGCCCTAGACCCTAATGCCCGAGCCTTCAACCCGCCCCCCGGAGCCCTAAGCCCTAGAACAGAGCCCTGAACCCTACTGCCCAGCCCTAAGCCCTAAGCCCTAACGAGGCGCCTTAAACCCTTCCCTGAGCCCTAAACCTTAACCCGGAGCCCTGAACCCTACTGCCCAGCCCTAAGCCCTAAGCCCTCACAGCAACCCTTCCACCCTTATCCCAATTCCCACACACTTGCCCTGAGCCCTAAACCCTGGAATCCACATATAAGTCGCCCTCTTGTGGCTTTCATCTGCAATAACGCAGTACCGGCAATGTTAGCCAATGGCACGAAAGTGCACCTTGAAAACAGGCCCAAATTCGCATTTCCCCTCAACCTACGAGCAAACTACTATTTTTCTCAATAACTAGACATTCCCAACATACCTCCCAACCCCTTAAACACATTCCCAAAAATAGGGAACACCCCAAAATACCCTCCCAAACAACCGCATTACCGCGACCTCTGGGCCAGCCAATGTTAGCCAATGGCACGAAAGTACACTTACAAAACAGGCCAAAAGTACCCTTTCCCCTCCACCTACAACCAAACTGCTATTTTTCCCAGAAACTAGACATTCCCAACATTGCTCCCACACCCCTAAACTCCTTCCCAAAAACCTAGAACACCCCAACATACCACCCCAAAAACGTGCATTACCGCGACCTCGCATAAGGCCTAAAGTCGCGTCCAAAATGCACTTTCAAACTAGGCCCAAAACACCCCTTCCCCTCCATGAATTTTCTTCAAAACACTTGCAAACAAAATTAGACTTTCCCACCTCTGATCCCAGCTAACTACATCCACTTGGAACCACCTGGAACACCCTGCAATCGAACCCCAAAAACATGTAAACACTCACATTTAACATGGGCTCCTATGGCAGCTCCTTCCTTCCTCGACTTTCACGAAAAACACCCTTCCCATCGATCGATTCCTCCCAATCTTCCTGCACACCCATGAATTCCCCCTCCCTACCACTCACAGCAGCCCCGTTCCTCTGGAGCAAGTGGAACACCCTTAAAACCACTTCTCCACCACCCCAAAAACGCCCATTGGATAACATGGCGATTCAGGCCATCACTCAAAAAGTGCTTTTTTCGCACTTCCCCTACTTCGATCCTCTTGAAACTCACTGGGACATTAGTTCCAGCGATTATGAAGAATCTCAGCAAGAATTACACAAATCCATCCAGTGGAAGGGGTACGACTTTTGCGGCAAACACGCGCCCCCCGCAAACACGCAAAATCACCCCAAAATCAGCCAAATCTGGATCGATTTTTGCCAAACCACTGGAAAACCTTCCCAACACCAAACCACACAAGTCCAAACCAAATCCAGCCAAATCGGACCAACCCCAACCCAGCCAGACCAACACAAACCCTTCCAAAACACCAATATTGGCGAAACTGAATCGAGCCCTGAGCCCTAGACTCGGGGAAACCCTAGCAATTCCAACCCTAAGCCCTAGACACCTTCCCAACCCTACCTCCTAACCCTAGACACCTCCCCAACCCTACCTCCTAACCCTACACACTCCCCTGAACCCTAAACCCCTAACCGCAACAACGCACAATCCCCTAAACCCTAGAAACAAGCCTCAACCCTACCCTTAAACCCTAATCCCCAGCCCTAAACCCTAGCCCCGGAGCCCTAAGCCCTATCCCGGAGCCCTGAGCCCTAAAAATGGAGCCCTAAGCCCTATCCCAGAGACCTGAGCCCTAAGCCCTATCCCGGAGCCCTGAGCCCTAAAAACGGAGCCCTAAGCCCTAGCCCTGAGCCCTAAAAACGGAGCCCTAAGCCCTATCCAGGAGCCCTGAGCCCTAAGCCCTATCCCGGAGCCCTGAGCCCTAAAAATAGAGCCCTAAGCCCTATCCCAGAGACCTGAGCCCGAAACCCTACCCCGGAGCCCTAAGCCCTAGAACCGAGCCCTGAACCCTACTGCCTGGCCCTAGACCCTAATGCCCGAGCCTTCAACCCGCCCCCCGGAGCCCTAAGCCCTAGAACAGAGCCCTGAACCCTACTGCCCAGCCCTAAGCCCTAAGCCCTAACGAGGCGCCTTAAACCCTTCCCTGAGCCCTAAACCTTAACCCGGAGCCCTGAACCCTACTGCCCAGCCCTAAGCCCTAAGCCCTCACAGCAACCCTTCCACCCTTATCCCAATTCCCACACACTTGCCCTGAGCCCTAAACCCTGGAATCCACATATAAGTCGCCCTCTTGTGGCTTTCATCTGCAATAACGCAGTACCGGCAATGTTAGCCAATGGCACGAAAGTGCACCTTGAAAACAGGCCCAAATTCGCATTTCCCCTCAACCTACGAGCAAACTACTATTTTTCTCAATAACTAGACATTCCCAACATACCTCCCAACCCCTTAAACACATTCCCAAAAATAGGGAACACCCCAAAATACCCTCCCAAACAACCGCATTACCGCGACCTCTGGGCCAGCCAATGTTAGCCAATGGCACGAAAGTACACTTACAAAACAGGCCAAAAGTACCCTTTCCCCTCCACCTACAACCAAACTGCTATTTTTCCCAGAAACTAGACATTCCCAACATTGCTCCCACACCCCTAAACTCCTTCCCAAAAACCTAGAACACCCCAACATACCACCCCAAAAACGTGCATTACCGCGACCTCGCATAAGGCCTAAAGTCGCGTCCAAAATGCACTTTCAAACTAGGCCCAAAACACCCCTTCCCCTCCATGAATTTTCTTCAAAACACTTGCAAACAAAATTAGACTTTCCCACCTCTGATCCCAGCTAACTACATCCACTTGGAACCACCTGGAACACCCTGCAATCGAACCCCAAAAACATGTAAACACTCACATTTAACATGGGCTCCTATGGCAGCTCCTTCCTTCCTCGACTTTCACGAAAAACACCCTTCCCATCGATCGATTCCTCCCAATCTTCCTGCACACCCATGAATTCCCCCTCCCTACCACTCACAGCAGCCCCGTTCCTCTGGAGCAAGTGGAACACCCTTAAAACCACTTCTCCACCACCCCAAAAACGCCCATTGGATAACATGGCGATTCAGGCCATCACTCAAAAAGTGCTTTTTTCGCACTTCCCCTACTTCGATCCTCTTGAAACTCACTGGGACATTAGTTCCAGCGATTATGAAGAATCTCAGCAAGAATTACACAAATCCATCCAGTGGAAGGGGTACGACTTTTGCGGCAAACACGCGCCCCCCGCAAACACGCAAAATCACCCCAAAATCAGCCAAATCTGGATCGATTTTTGCCAAACCACTGGAAAACCTTCCCAACACCAAACCACACAAGTCCAAACCAAATCCAGCCAAATCGGACCAACCCCAACCCAGCCAGACCAACACAAACCCTTCCAAAACACCAATATTGGCGAAACTGAATCGAGCCCTGAGCCCTAGACTCGGGGAAACCCTAGCAATTCCAACCCTAAGCCCTAGACACCTTCCCAACCCTACCTCCTAACCCTAGACACCTCCCCAACCCTACCTCCTAACCCTACACACTCCCCTGAACCCTAAACCCCTAACCGCAACAACGCACAATCCCCTAAACCCTAGAAACAAGCCTCAACCCTACCCTTAAACCCTAATCCCCAGCCCTAAACCCTAGCCCCGGAGCCCTAAGCCCTATCCCGGAGCCCTGAGCCCTAAAAATGGAGCCCTAAGCCCTATCCCAGAGACCTGAGCCCTAAGCCCTATCCCGGAGCCCTGAGCCCTAAAAACGGAGCCCTAAGCCCTAGCCCTGAGCCCTAAAAACGGAGCCCTAAGCCCTATCCAGGAGCCCTGAGCCCTAAGCCCTATCCCGGAGCCCTGAGCCCTAAAAATAGAGCCCTAAGCCCTATCCCAGAGACCTGAGCCCGAAACCCTACCCCGGAGCCCTAAGCCCTAGAACCGAGCCCTGAACCCTACTGCCTGGCCCTAGACCCTAATGCCCGAGCCTTCAACCCGCCCCCCGGAGCCCTAAGCCCTAGAACAGAGCCCTGAACCCTACTGCCCAGCCCTAAGCCCTAAGCCCTAACGAGGCGCCTTAAACCCTTCCCTGAGCCCTAAACCTTAACCCGGAGCCCTGAACCCTACTGCCCAGCCCTAAGCCCTAAGCCCTCACAGCAACCCTTCCACCCTTATCCCAATTCCCACACACTTGCCCTGAGCCCTAAACCCTGGAATCCACATATAAGTCGCCCTCTTGTGGCTTTCATCTGCAATAACGCAGTACCGGCAATGTTAGCCAATGGCACGAAAGTGCACCTTGAAAACAGGCCCAAATTCGCATTTCCCCTCAACCTACGAGCAAACTACTATTTTTCTCAATAACTAGACATTCCCAACATACCTCCCAACCCCTTAAACACATTCCCAAAAATAGGGAACACCCCAAAATACCCTCCCAAACAACCGCATTACCGCGACCTCTGGGCCAGCCAATGTTAGCCAATGGCACGAAAGTACACTTACAAAACAGGCCAAAAGTACCCTTTCCCCTCCACCTACAACCAAACTGCTATTTTTCCCAGAAACTAGACATTCCCAACATTGCTCCCACACCCCTAAACTCCTTCCCAAAAACCTAGAACACCCCAACATACCACCCCAAAAACGTGCATTACCGCGACCTCGCATAAGGCCTAAAGTCGCGTCCAAAATGCACTTTCAAACTAGGCCCAAAACACCCCTTCCCCTCCATGAATTTTCTTCAAAACACTTGCAAACAAAATTAGACTTTCCCACCTCTGATCCCAGCTAACTACATCCACTTGGAACCACCTGGAACACCCTGCAATCGAACCCCAAAAACATGTAAACACTCACATTTAACATGGGCTCCTATGGCAGCTCCTTCCTTCCTCGACTTTCACGAAAAACACCCTTCCCATCGATCGATTCCTCCCAATCTTCCTGCACACCCATGAATTCCCCCTCCCTACCACTCACAGCAGCCCCGTTCCTCTGGAGCAAGTGGAACACCCTTAAAACCACTTCTCCACCACCCCAAAAACGCCCATTGGATAACATGGCGATTCAGGCCATCACTCAAAAAGTGCTTTTTTCGCACTTCCCCTACTTCGATCCTCTTGAAACTCACTGGGACATTAGTTCCAGCGATTATGAAGAATCTCAGCAAGAATTACACAAATCCATCCAGTGGAAGGGGTACGACTTTTGCGGCAAACACGCGCCCCCCGCAAACACGCAAAATCACCCCAAAATCAGCCAAATCTGGATCGATTTTTGCCAAACCACTGGAAAACCTTCCCAACACCAAACCACACAAGTCCAAACCAAATCCAGCCAAATCGGACCAACCCCAACCCAGCCAGACCAACACAAACCCTTCCAAAACACCAATATTGGCGAAACTGAATCGAGCCCTGAGCCCTAGACTCGGGGAAACCCTAGCAATTCCAACCCTAAGCCCTAGACACCTTCCCAACCCTACCTCCTAACCCTAGACACCTCCCCAACCCTACCTCCTAACCCTACACACTCCCCTGAACCCTAAACCCCTAACCGCAACAACGCACAATCCCCTAAACCCTAGAAACAAGCCTCAACCCTACCCTTAAACCCTAATCCCCAGCCCTAAACCCTAGCCCCGGAGCCCTAAGCCCTATCCCGGAGCCCTGAGCCCTAAAAATGGAGCCCTAAGCCCTATCCCAGAGACCTGAGCCCTAAGCCCTATCCCGGAGCCCTGAGCCCTAAAAACGGAGCCCTAAGCCCTAGCCCTGAGCCCTAAAAACGGAGCCCTAAGCCCTATCCAGGAGCCCTGAGCCCTAAGCCCTATCCCGGAGCCCTGAGCCCTAAAAATAGAGCCCTAAGCCCTATCCCAGAGACCTGAGCCCGAAACCCTACCCCGGAGCCCTAAGCCCTAGAACCGAGCCCTGAACCCTACTGCCTGGCCCTAGACCCTAATGCCCGAGCCTTCAACCCGCCCCCCGGAGCCCTAAGCCCTAGAACAGAGCCCTGAACCCTACTGCCCAGCCCTAAGCCCTAAGCCCTAACGAGGCGCCTTAAACCCTTCCCTGAGCCCTAAACCTTAACCCGGAGCCCTGAACCCTACTGCCCAGCCCTAAGCCCTAAGCCCTCACAGCAACCCTTCCACCCTTATCCCAATTCCCACACACTTGCCCTGAGCCCTAAACCCTGGAATCCACATATAAGTCGCCCTCTTGTGGCTTTCATCTGCAATAACGCAGTACCGGCAATGTTAGCCAATGGCACGAAAGTGCACCTTGAAAACAGGCCCAAATTCGCATTTCCCCTCAACCTACGAGCAAACTACTATTTTTCTCAATAACTAGACATTCCCAACATACCTCCCAACCCCTTAAACACATTCCCAAAAATAGGGAACACCCCAAAATACCCTCCCAAACAACCGCATTACCGCGACCTCTGGGCCAGCCAATGTTAGCCAATGGCACGAAAGTACACTTACAAAACAGGCCAAAAGTACCCTTTCCCCTCCACCTACAACCAAACTGCTATTTTTCCCAGAAACTAGACATTCCCAACATTGCTCCCACACCCCTAAACTCCTTCCCAAAAACCTAGAACACCCCAACATACCACCCCAAAAACGTGCATTACCGCGACCTCGCATAAGGCCTAAAGTCGCGTCCAAAATGCACTTTCAAACTAGGCCCAAAACACCCCTTCCCCTCCATGAATTTTCTTCAAAACACTTGCAAACAAAATTAGACTTTCCCACCTCTGATCCCAGCTAACTACATCCACTTGGAACCACCTGGAACACCCTGCAATCGAACCCCAAAAACATGTAAACACTCACATTTAACATGGGCTCCTATGGCAGCTCCTTCCTTCCTCGACTTTCACGAAAAACACCCTTCCCATCGATCGATTCCTCCCAATCTTCCTGCACACCCATGAATTCCCCCTCCCTACCACTCACAGCAGCCCCGTTCCTCTGGAGCAAGTGGAACACCCTTAAAACCACTTCTCCACCACCCCAAAAACGCCCATTGGATAACATGGCGATTCAGGCCATCACTCAAAAAGTGCTTTTTTCGCACTTCCCCTACTTCGATCCTCTTGAAACTCACTGGGACATTAGTTCCAGCGATTATGAAGAATCTCAGCAAGAATTACACAAATCCATCCAGTGGAAGGGGTACGACTTTTGCGGCAAACACGCGCCCCCCGCAAACACGCAAAATCACCCCAAAATCAGCCAAATCTGGATCGATTTTTGCCAAACCACTGGAAAACCTTCCCAACACCAAACCACACAAGTCCAAACCAAATCCAGCCAAATCGGACCAACCCCAACCCAGCCAGACCAACACAAACCCTTCCAAAACACCAATATTGGCGAAACTGAATCGAGCCCTGAGCCCTAGACTCGGGGAAACCCTAGCAATTCCAACCCTAAGCCCTAGACACCTTCCCAACCCTACCTCCTAACCCTAGACACCTCCCCAACCCTACCTCCTAACCCTACACACTCCCCTGAACCCTAAACCCCTAACCGCAACAACGCACAATCCCCTAAACCCTAGAAACAAGCCTCAACCCTACCCTTAAACCCT
Source organism: Triturus cristatus (assembly GCF_964204655.1). NCBI lineage: Eukaryota > Metazoa > Chordata > Amphibia > Caudata > Salamandridae > Triturus > Triturus cristatus. The sequence goes on from NW_028188415.1 coordinate 33,862, forward strand.
AATCCCCAGCCCTAAACCCTAGCCCCGGAGCCCTAAGCCCTATCCCGGAGCCCTGAGCCCTAAAAATGGAGCCCTAAGCCCTATCCCAGAGACCTGAGCCCTAAGCCCTATCCCGGAGCCCTGAGCCCTAAAAACGGAGCCCTAAGCCCTAGCCCTGAGCCCTAAAAACGGAGCCCTAAGCCCTATCCAGGAGCCCTGAGCCCTAAGCCCTATCCCGGAGCCCTGAGCCCTAAAAATAGAGCCCTAAGCCCTATCCCAGAGACCTGAGCCCGAAACCCTACCCCGGAGCCCTAAGCCCTAGAACCGAGCCCTGAACCCTACTGCCTGGCCCTAGACCCTAATGCCCGAGCCTTCAACCCGCCCCCCGGAGCCCTAAGCCCTAGAACAGAGCCCTGAACCCTACTGCCCAGCCCTAAGCCCTAAGCCCTAACGAGGCGCCTTAAACCCTTCCCTGAGCCCTAAACCTTAACCCGGAGCCCTGAACCCTACTGCCCAGCCCTAAGCCCTAAGCCCTCACAGCAACCCTTCCACCCTTATCCCAATTCCCACACACTTGCCCTGAGCCCTAAACCCTGGAATCCACATATAAGTCGCCCTCTTGTGGCTTTCATCTGCAATAACGCAGTACCGGCAATGTTAGCCAATGGCACGAAAGTGCACCTTGAAAACAGGCCCAAATTCGCATTTCCCCTCAACCTACGAGCAAACTACTATTTTTCTCAATAACTAGACATTCCCAACATACCTCCCAACCCCTTAAACACATTCCCAAAAATAGGGAACACCCCAAAATACCCTCCCAAACAACCGCATTACCGCGACCTCTGGGCCAGCCAATGTTAGCCAATGGCACGAAAGTACACTTACAAAACAGGCCAAAAGTACCCTTTCCCCTCCACCTACAACCAAACTGCTATTTTTCCCAGAAACTAGACATTCCCAACATTGCTCCCACACCCCTAAACTCCTTCCCAAAAACCTAGAACACCCCAACATACCACCCCAAAAACGTGCATTACCGCGACCTCGCATAAGGCCTAAAGTCGCGTCCAAAATGCACTTTCAAACTAGGCCCAAAACACCCCTTCCCCTCCATGAATTTTCTTCAAAACACTTGCAAACAAAATTAGACTTTCCCACCTCTGATCCCAGCTAACTACATCCACTTGGAACCACCTGGAACACCCTGCAATCGAACCCCAAAAACATGTAAACACTCACATTTAACATGGGCTCCTATGGCAGCTCCTTCCTTCCTCGACTTTCACGAAAAACACCCTTCCCATCGATCGATTCCTCCCAATCTTCCTGCACACCCATGAATTCCCCTCCCTACCACTCACAGCAGCCCCGTTCCTCTGGAGCAAGTGGAACACCCTTAAAACCACTTCTCCACCACCCCAAAAACGCCCATTGGATAACATGGCGATTCAGGCCATCACTCAAAAAGTGCTTTTTCGCACTTCCCCTACTTCGATCCTCTTGAAACTCACTGGGACATTAGTTCCAGCGATTATGAAGAATCTCAGCAAGAATTACACAAATCCATCCCAGTGGAAGGGGTACGACTTTTGCGGCAAACACGCGCCCCCCGCAAACACGCAAAATCACCCCAAATCAGCCAAATCTGGATCGATTTTTGCCAAAACCACTGGAAAACCTTCCCAACACCAAACCACACAAGTCCAAACCAAATCCAGCCAAATCGGACCAACCCCAACCCAGCCAGACCAACACAAACCCTTCCAAAACACCAATATTGGCGAAACTGAATCGAGCCCTGAGCCCTAGACTCGGGGAAACCCTAGCAATTCCAACCCTAAGCCCTAGACACCTTCCCAACCCTACCTCCTAACCCTAGACACCTCCCCAACCCTACCTCCTAACCCTACACACTCCCCTGAACCCTAAACCCCTAACCGCAACAACGCACAATCCCCTAAACCCTAGAAACAAGCCTCAACCCTACCCTTAAACCCTAATCCCCAGCCCTAAACCCTAGCCCCGGAGCCCTAAGCCCTATCCCGGAGCCCTGAGCCCTAAAAATGGAGCCCTAAGCCCTATCCCAGAGACCTGAGCCCTAAGCCCTATCCCGGAGCCCTGAGCCCTAAAAACGGAGCCCTAAGCCCTAGCCCTGAGCCCTAAAAACGGAGCCCTAAGCCCTATCCAGGAGCCCTGAGCCCTAAGCCCTATCCCGGAGCCCTGAGCCCTAAAAATAGAGCCCTAAGCCCTATCCCAGAGACCTGAGCCCGAAACCCTACCCCGGAGCCCTAAGCCCTAGAACCGAGCCTGAACCCTACTGCCTGGCCCTAGACCCTAATGCCCGAGCCTTCAACCCGCCCCCCCGGAGCCCTAAGCCCTAGAACAGAGCCCTGAACCCTACTGCCCAGCCCTAAGCCCTAAGCCCTAACGAGGCGCCTTAAACCCTTCCCTGAGCCCTAAACCTTAACCCGGAGCCCTGAACCCTACTGCCCAGCCCTAAGCCCTAAGCCCTCACAGCAACCCTTCCACCCTTATCCCAATTCCCACACACTTGCCCTGAGCCCTAAACCCTGGAATCCACATATAAGTCGCCCTCTTGTGGCTTTCATCTGCAATAACGCAGTACCGGCAATGTTAGCCAATGGCACGAAAGTGCACCTTGAAAACAGGCCCAAATTCGCATTTCCCCTCAACCTACGAGCAAACTACTATTTTTCTCAATAACTAGACATTCCCAACATACCTCCCAACCCCTTAAACACATTCCCAAAAATAGGGAACACCCCAAAATACCCTCCCAAACAACCGCATTACCGCGACCTCTGGGCCAGCCAATGTTAGCCAATGGCACGAAAGTACACTTACAAAACAGGCCAAAAGTACCCTTTCCCCTCCACCTACAACAAACTGCTATTTTTCCCAGAAACTAGACATTCCCAACATTGCTCCCACACCCCTTAAACTCCCTTCCCAAAAACCTAGAACACCCCAACATACCACCCCAAAAACGTGCATTACCGCGACCTCGCATAAGGCCTAAAGTCGCGTCCAAAATGCACTTTCAAACTAGGCCCAAAACACCCCTTCCCCTCCATGAATTTTCTTCAAAACACTTGCAAACAAAATTAGACTTTCCCACCTCTGATCCCAGCTAACTACATCCACTTGGAACCACCTGGAACACCCTGCAATCGAACCCCAAAAACATGTAAACACTCACATTTAACATGGGCTCCTATGGCAGCTCCTTCCTTCCTCGACTTTCACGAAAAACACCCTTCCCATCGATCGATTCCTCCCAATCTTCCTGCACACCCATGAATTCCCCCTCCCTACCACTCACAGCAGCCCCGTTCCTCTGGAGCAAGTGGAACACCCTTAAAACCACTTCTCCACCACCCAAAAACGCCCATTGGATAACATGGCGATTCAGGCCATCACTCAAAAAGTGCTTTTTCGCACTTCCCCTACTTCGATCCTCTTGAAACTCACTGGGACATTAGTTCCAGCGATTATGAAGAATCTCAGCAAGAATTACACAAATCCATCCAGTGGAAGGGGTACGACTTTTGCGGCAAACACGCGCCCCCCGCAAACACGCAAAATCACCCCAAAATCAGCCAAATCTGGATCGATTTTTGCCAAACCACTGGAAAACCTTCCCAACACCAAACCACACAAGTCCAAACCAAATCCAGCCAAATCGGACCAACCAACCCAGCAGACCAACACAAACCCTTCCAAAACACCAATATTGGCGAAACTGAATCGAGCCTGAGCCTAGACTCGGGGAAACCCTAGCAATTCCAACCCTAAGCCCTAGACACCTTCCCAACCCTACCTCCTAACCCTAGACACCTCCCCAACCCTACCTCCTAACCTACACACTCCCCTGAACCCTAAACCCCTAACCGCAACAACGCACAATCCCCTAAACCCTAGAAACAAGCCTCAACCCTACCCTTAAACCCTAATCCCCAGCCCTAAACCCTAGCCCCGGAGCCCTAAGCCCTATCCCGGAGCCCTGAGCCCTAAAAATGGAGCCCTAAGCCCTATCCCAGAGACCTGAGCCCTAAGCCCTATCCCGGAGCCCTGAGCCCTAAAAACGGAGCCCTAAGCCCTAGCCCTGAGCCCTAAAAACGGAGCCCTAAGCCCTATCCAGGAGCCCTGAGCCCTAAGCCCTATCCCGGAGCCCTGAGCCCTAAAAATAGAGCCCTAAGCCCTATCCCAGAGACCTGAGCCCGAAACCCTACCCCGGAGCCCTAAGCCCTAGAACCGAGCCCTGAACCCTACTGCCTGGCCCTAGACCCTAATGCCCGAGCCTTCAACCCGCCCCCCGGAGCCCTAAGCCCTAGAACAGAGCCCTGAACCCTACTGCCCAGCCCTAAGCCCTAAGCCCTAACGAGGCGCCTTAAACCCTTCCCTGAGCCCTAAACCTTAACCCGGAGCCCTGAACCCTACTGCCCAGCCCTAAGCCCTAAGCCCTCACAGCAACCCTTCCACCCTTATCCCAATTCCCACACACTTGCCCTGAGCCCTAAACCCTGGAATCCACATATAAGTCGCCCTCTTGTGGCTTTCATCTGCAATAACGCAGTACCGGCAATGTTAGCCAATGGCACGAAAGTGCACCTTGAAAACAGGCCCAAATTCGCATTTCCCCTCAACCTACGAGCAAACTACTATTTTTCTCAATAACTAGACATTCCCAACATACCTCCCAACCCCTTAAACACATTCCCAAAAATAGGGAACACCCCAAAATACCCTCCCAAACAACCGCATACCGCGACCTCTGGGCCAGCCAATGTTAGCCAATGGCACGAAAGTACACTTACAAAACAGGCCAAAAGTACCCTTTCCCCTCCACCTACAACCAAACTGCTATTTTTCCCAGAAACTAGACATTCCCAACATTGCTCCCACACCCCTAAACTCCTTCCCAAAAACCTAGAACACCCCAACATACCACCCCAAAACGTGCATTACCGCGACCTCGCATAAGGCCTAAAGTCGCGTCCAAAATGCACTTTCAAACTAGGCCCAAAACACCCCTTCCCCTCCATGAATTTTCTTCAAAACACTTGCAAACAAAATTAGACTTTCCACCTCTGATCCCAGCTAACTACATCCACTTGGAACCACCTGGAACACCCTGCAATCGAACCCCAAAAACATGTAAACACTCACATTTAACATGGGCTCCTATGGCAGCTCCTTCCTTCCTCGACTTTCACGAAAAACACCCTTCCCATCGATCGATTCCTCCCAATCTTCCTGCACACCCATGAATTCCCCCTCCCTACCACTCACAGCAGCCCCGTTCCTCTGGAGCAAGTGGAACACCCTTAAAACCACTTCTCCACCACCCCAAAAACGCCCATTGGATAACATGGCGATTCAGGCCATCACTCAAAAAGTGCTTTTTTCGCACTTCCCCTACTTCGATCCTCTTGAAACTCACTGGGACATTAGTTCCAGCGATTATGAAGAATCTCAGCAAGAATTACACAAATCCATCCAGTGGAAGGGGTACGACTTTTGCGGCAAACACGCGCCCCCCGCAAACACGCAAAATCACCCCAAAATCAGCCAAATCTGGATCGATTTTTGCCAAACCACTGGAAAACCTTCCCAACACCAAACCACACAAGTCCAAACCAAATCCAGCCAAATCGGACCAACCCCAACCCAGCCAGACCAACACAAACCCTTCCAAAACACCAATATTGGCGAAACTGAATCGAGCCCTGAGCCTAGACTCGGGGAAACCCTAGCAATTCCAACCCTAAGCCCTAGACACCTTCCCAACCCTACCTCCTAACCCTAGACACCTCCCCAACCCTACCTCCTAACCCTACACACTCCCCTGAACCCTAAACCCTAACCGCAACAACGCACAATCCCCTAAACCCTAGAAACAAGCCTCAACCCTACCCTTAAACCCTAATCCCCAGCCCTAAACCCTAGCCCCGGAGCCCTAAGCCCTATCCCGGAGCCCTGAGCCCTAAAAATGGAGCCCTAAGCCCTATCCCAGAGACCTGAGCCCTAAGCCCTATCCCGGAGCCCTGAGCCCTAAAAACGGAGCCCTAAGCCCTAGCCCTGAGCCCTAAAAACGGAGCCCTAAGCCCTATCCAGGAGCCCTGAGCCCTAAGCCCTATCCCGGAGCCCTGAGCCCTAAAAATAGAGCCCTAAGCCCTATCCCAGAGACCTGAGCCCGAAACCCTACCCCGGAGCCCTAAGCCCTAGAACCGAGCCCTGAACCCTACTGCCTGGCCCTAGACCCTAATGCCCGAGCCTTCAACCCGCCCCCCGGAGCCCTAAGCCCTAGAACAGAGCCCTGAACCCTACTGCCCAGCCCTAAGCCCTAAGCCCTAACGAGGCGCCTTAAACCCTTCCCTGAGCCCTAAACCTTAACCCGGAGCCCTGAACCCTACTGCCCAGCCCTAAGCCCTAAGCCCTCACAGCAACCCTTCCACCCTTATCCCAATTCCCACACACTTGCCCTGAGCCCTAAACCCTGGAATCCACATATAAGTCGCCCTCTTGTGGCTTTCATCTGCAATAACGCAGTACCGGCAATGTTAGCCAATGGCACGAAAGTGCACCTTGAAAACAGGCCCAAATTCGCATTTCCCCCTCAACCTACGAGCAAACTACTATTTTTCTCAATAACTAGACATTCCCAACATACCTCCCAACCCCTTAAACACATTCCCAAAAATAGGGAACACCCCAAAATACCCTCCCAAACAACGCATTACCGCGACCTCTGGGCCAGCCAATGTTAGCCAATGGCACGAAAGTACACTTACAAAACAGGCCAAAAGTACCCTTTCCCCTCCACCTACAACCAAACTGCTATTTTTCCCAGAAACTAGACATTCCCAACATTGCTCCCACACCCCTAAACTCCTTCCCAAAAACCTAGAACACCCCAACATACCACCCCCAAAAACGTGCATTACCGCGACCTCG